>NC_056747.1:193865460-193872960 GCF_019279795.1 Protopterus annectens
AAAAATAAAATCTTCAAAATTTTCACATAAACAGAACCCCCAAAAGAAAAATTCTTAGAAAAAAGAAAAAAAAAATAAAATAAAAAAACACCAAAAAGAGCTTTCAAAATTAAGAGTGAGCAGAGCAATACATAAACATAAAAGAGAATAACAAGCTACAGAGCTGAGAACAGAGGCAGAAAGACAGCCAGCAGATGAGAAACGCCCTATAAAGAGCCAGCCGCCAGCCTGAGAGACAGATGCAGACATATAATAATAATATATAATAAAATATAAAAAAATTTATTGCCCCAGACATATAAAATACATATAATACAAAATTAGAAAGAAAAAGCAAGAACACACAAGAATACAAAGCTAGAAATATATACATAGAATCAAGAGGCTAAAATTTACCCTATTTAAGAAGAAACCCTTTTTTAAATTTTTGCTAAATTTTAGAAAATCTAAAAATTTTTTCCTTGAAAAATGGTGGCCAGCTTTAAAAATTTTTTAAAAAAAAATTAAAAAAGGACAGAGTTGTTTTAAATTTTAGCAGGAAGAGGAGAGATTTTTAAAAATAATAACAGAGAAAAATAAAATTTTTTTTTTTTTAAGAAAAAAAAATTTTTTAAAGAGGATTTTAAAAAAAAGAGGGAAAAATGTCCTGATGGAAGATGAGAAAGGAGAGGAGAGAGAGAGGGAAGGAGGAGAGAGAGAGGAGAGAAGGAAAAAGGAAAAAAAAGAGGCAGGAAAGGAGGCAAGGAGGAGAATCTATAGATCCCACAGGCCTGGAGGAGAATGGAGGAAGAAAAAGGAAGGAGGAAAGGAAGAAATGAGGCAGGAGGATAAGGTCCACACACTCCAGAAAAGGTGAGAGGAAATAAATGGATCCTGCAGAAAGGCTCCCTCCAAGGATGGAGGAAAATGACATCCTGCACCTCCTTGGAGAGTAGGGCCTGTTGTGATGCTAAGGAATCTTCCATGCGGCTAGATTGAGTGTTTTTAGCTGGCTGTGAAGAGTTTTGAAGCTGTGCTGTCAGAAGAAGAGGCATTAGAGGCAGGGTCCATGGTGGGGGAATGCATCAGGCACCTCAGGAGTGGGTACCAGTGTTGCCTTGGCCAGTCCGGAGCAATGAGAATCATGTTTGGCCTGTCTGCTCTGGTTTTCAATAGAACTTTGGGCAGCAGAGGAAGAGGTGGGAAGGCATAAACTGTCATTGATGTCCAACTGAAAGAGCGTCCACTCTCCAGGCCTTTGGATGGAAAATCCCTGAGCAGAATTTTGTCAATTGATGATTTTTGTGGGAGGCAAAGAGATCTATGTCTGGCCTTCCCCATTCTTGGATTATTTCTGTAAAAACTTTTGGATGCAATTTCCATTCGAGTGGTTCTGTCATATTCCTGCTTAGGTTGCCTGCCAGCGTGTTTTCCTTGCCTGTGGCAAGTACTGTGCTTGTAGTTCCATTTGTAAGTCCATGGCCATGTTCCAAAGTGACATGGCCAGTCTGCATAGGGGGGTAAGAATGTGTTCCTCCCTGTTTGTTTATGTACCACATAACTGTGGTGTTGTCCGTTCTTATCAATAGTTGACCTGGTTGCAGAAGGTCCTTGAAAGCTATAATAGCATTTATTACTGCTAGCATTTCCTTTTGATTGATTTGAAGGTGCTTTTCTTTTTGGGACCATTTGCCCTGAATGCACCGATCTGTCATGTGCGCCCCCCCAGGCGTAGTCCGAGGCGTCTGTTGTGATGACTTGATTTGCTTGAGGCTTGCTGAATGGAAGACCTGTGTTTGTTTGAAATGCTTGAGCCCACCACAGAAATTCATTTTGCAGACATGGAATTAGTGGTATTATTGTTTCCAAACTGTGGCTGTGTTGAGACCATATGTTTTTCAGGTACCATTGTAGTTTCCTCATATGCAGCTTTGCACATGGGATTAGTAAGATGCAAGATACCATGAATCCCAGAGCCTGCAGGATTTTCGTTGCAGTCAGCCTGGTGCAATTTGCTAGTGTTCTGAAGTATTGAATTAGTTGCCCCTGCTACTCTGGCGTGAAGTAGGCCATCTGGGTGTTTGTGTCCAAATTGGCACCCAGGAAAATTATCTTCCGAGAGAGTATTAGCCTTTATTTCTTTTTGTTGACTGTGTATCCCAGAGAGTTCAACAACACTATTACATAAGCCAGATGTTTCAGAAGAATGTGCTTGCTGTCCGCTTGGATCAGGCAGTCGTCCAAATAGGGGTATATTTGTATCCCTTGAAGTCTGCAGTAGGCAATTACTGATGCCAGGCATTTCGTGAATACTCTGGGCGCAGTAGATAAGCCAAAGGGCAATGCAGAGAATTGATAATGGGTTGAACCTGCAAGAAATCTGAGGTACCTTCTGCAATTTTGTCTGATTGGGACATGCAGGTATGCCTCCTTGAGGTCCAATGTTACCAGCCAAGACTCCTTGCCCAGCATGGGAAGAAGTTGCTGTAAAGTGAGCATCTTGAATTTTGGTACAAGTAGAAATGTGTTTAGGATGGATACGTCCAAAATAGGTCTCCAATCTTTTCCCTTCCTTGGTACCAGAAATAGCCTGGAATAAAAACCTTGACCTTGTTCGTGCGTAGGTACCTCTTGAATAGCTTTCATGTTTATGAGATCTGTAATTTGCCTTTGTGCCTCTGCCCTTTGATTGTGTGGCAGGTTTGGCATGCCTCTCATATTTGGAAGGGTGTGAAAATGGAATTTGTAGCCTCTGTTAATAATGTCCAGGATCCATTTGTCCTTTGTGACAATATGCCAATTTTTTTGAAAATAATGCCAGCGTTCCTCCTAAGGGGGCTGCCATTTGAGACTTGGTTGGCATGCAAAGAGGAAAATCATTGGGTTTGCTTTCTGAAAGATTGCGAGTTATCCTCACCACCTCTGTGTAGGAGCTTGCCATTGTCTGCCTCTAAACGATCCTTGGGATTGTCCTCTGCCCCTCGGGCGCCTGTATCTGCCTCTTTGGGGTCTGTCCGTGGAAGGAAAGGACCAGTTTTTGGAAAGCCAATTTCTACTAAAACGTGGGGGTTGTACCTGTAGAAAATCTTTCACAGTTTGCATTGATTTAGCCTTTTCCTCCATTTTCCTTAATACCTCCTCAGCATTAGCACCAAATAGTACATCCTTTTGAAGAGGGGCGTCTAGTAGTTTAGCTTTGACATGATCAGGCAAAGCTTGTTCCTTGAGCCAGGCATGCCTACGTATGACTGATCCTGTAACAGCAGCTCTACATGAGGCCTCTAGAGCATCAAAACCACATTGTAAGGTATGCTTACCCACTTGTTCTGCACTATGCATCAAATCCTGCAACTCCAAGTCTGGTTGTTCAGGTTGTGACATTTTACTTTTCAATTGTGATAACAAAAACTGTTGGTATTTTAGCATATGGAACTGACAAGCTTAAGGCCCTCATGGTTAAGGTAGCCGAGGTATATACCTTTTTTCCCCACCTTTCTAAGGATCTGGAATCTCTCTCGGAAGGTAATGGATTTTTAGCAATGGAGGCCTTAACTCCCTTGGGGCCCTGTGAGATGGTTTCTGGGTCAGCAGCATGGCTTTTGTATAGAAATTGGTGCGAGTCAGGAACCCTGTAGTACCAGTCAGGCTTAACTGGAGCTGGAGGTAGAGAGTCCGGGTTAAGGCAGGCCTCCGAGTAAACATCATCTAGGATGTCCAAGACAGGAGGTATAGCCAGAGGCCTGGGCTGAGGTAGCAAGAGAAATTCCCTAAGCCTTTTCTTGGAATCTGAATAATCTTGGCCTTCCCAGTGGAAGTGTTCCCTTAAGGTATGCAAAGTTTCCCCAAATGAGTAATCCTCGGGATACAGAAGGGATGGACTCCTCCGCATCAGTCTTCAAAAGGGGAGTAAGAATGTTCCTGATCATCAGAGTGCTCTGAAATAATGGAGCCCTGACCAGAGGAGGGGGAATCTTCCTCCACTCTGGGCCTTGTGTCCGGTGGGGGCAGAGAACCTCTGATCAGACTAATTAAATCCTCGGCCATTTTAAGCATCTGTTTCTTAGGCATGGGGCCTGGAGATGGGCCCTGTGTAGCTGGTCTCAGAGTGCACGGTTGCTTTAGACTTAGTGAAAGCCTTGATGGAGAAAGAAGAGGAAGGTCTGAAGACACCTTGAGTGGAGGTGGACCTGTCCACATTCTGAGTTTCAACGCCAAGAGTGGCTTCTGTATCTGTAGTCTGGGTGTGGGCCAAGGAGCCTACGACCTCGGGCACAGGAGACACTGTCAAAAAAGTGTTGTCGGTAGTCAGGGGCTGCGTAGGTGCCTCGCTGAGAACTGGACCACGTGTACTCGGCTTTGGCGTGGTGCTGGCAGAGGCCACGGACCTCTTGTGTTGGTCCTTATCTTTGCGTTTTTTTAGACAAAACTGGAGTCGGAGTATCCGACGACATAATATAGTTAAATGCTTTCCCAAAATAATGCTGGGCGAACTCCGCCAGATGCTTAATGGTGCGTTTGTTGAATGTAGCACAAAAGCGACAGACCAAGACGTCGTGGTCTGGGCCTAAACAAGGTATATAGAGGAATGGAAATCCTTATGCGGTATTTGCTTTCCACAAGAAATACAATTAACTTTGTCTGACATCGGTCTGAGGCAAGAAAAGTTTCCCCAACAGGGTACTTAGCTTTCAAGAAGACTCCGGTTTCCAAATTTTCGTAATCTCAGGAGCTGGCCGACCGGCACTTGCGAACTGCTTCTGCTTCGAGCACTGCACGGCAAGAAAGACTGAAGAAAATGGCGTCGGCTGGTTCCTTTATACCCCTGTTGCACTGGAAGAAGCAATGACAACAGACGCCGGACCTAGACTTTGGAATTCGGCCGACAGAGGACCCGCCTGACGGCAGGAGAACCCATATGTTATGACTGCAGCTGTATGCACGATGAACATCAGGGGTGGCTCAGAGTTGTAATGAGGAGAGATGGCAGAGGCATAAATCTTACTGGAGAAGGAAAGGCTTCTGTGGATTAGATCCACTAGGTAATCCAGGATTAGAGATAGGGATGGCAGAGTTGTGTTCTCTCCTTTAGATTGAATCCAGGAGCAATACCTTTTCCACTTAGCATAGAATTTCCTTGTACCGGGTCTTCTGGCGTCAAGAATGATGCCCAACACCTGCATGCTTAGGCTGGTCACTAGGGGAAAATTAAAGGAATACGCCAGGCTGCAAGATTTAGGGTTTGCAGTTGCGGTCACAAAATCTGTCCCCCCCTGCTACGTGAGCAGGGTCGGGCTCTGGGGTAGGTGTCAGGGTGGTATCAGGTGACATGCTGCGCAGGTGTGGGTACCAGTGCTGGTGTGGTCAGTCTGGGGCAATCAGAATTGCCCTTGGGCTGTCAAGTCTCAACTTGAGCAATATTCTTGAGAGAAAGGGCAGAGGGAGAAATGCATAAATTGAGAGGTTTACCCACAGGAAGGATAGGGCATCCACTTTCCAGGCCCTGCTGCGAGGTGTCCTGGTGCAGAATATGCTGAGCTGGTGATTGCAGGGTCCCCCACATTCGAGTCAGAAGGCTGAAGGTGCTGGGCTCTAAATGCCACTCGTGCCGGTCTAGCGGATTTCTGCTCAAGTCATCTGCCAGTGAGTTTTGTTTGCCTAGCAGGAATTGAGCTTGCAGATAGACCTGCATGTCTAACACCATGTTCCACAGGGCCATGACTAGCTTGCAGAGTGGGCAAGAGTGGGTTCCCCCCTGCTTGTTGATGTACCACATTACTGTTGTGGTGTCTGTTTTTATTAGCAGGAGTCCTGGTGACAGCAGGGATCCAAAAGCTGTTAGAGCGTGCTGAACAGCTAGCATTTCTTTTTGGTTGATTTGCAGATGAATTTGACTTGGGCTCCAGTGTCCCTGAATGCACTTGTCCAGATGTGCCCACCAGACATAGTCTGATGCTTCTGTGGTTAGGGTCTGGGCAGCGTGGGGTTGAGTAAAGGTCAGTCTTGTTGTGGCTGTATGCTGCTGCCCACCAAAAAACTCTGTCCTTAGACAAGGTATGACAGGAATGACAGTTTCCAGGTCCTGAGAATGTTGGCACCAAAGAATTTTTAAGTACCATTGAAGTTTCCTCATATGCAGTCTGGCATATGGAATTAGTAGGATACATGAGGCCATGAACCCTAGGGCCTGCAAGATTTTCCTTGCAGATAGCTGGGTTCTGGTGGCCATTTGAGTGAAGTAGTCTGGCACATAAGCTTGTTTTTCTGGAGTAAGGAATGCCATCTGGGATGCTGTGTCCAAGTTTGCTCCCAGGAATACAATCTTTTGACTGGGGACTAATTTTGATTTATTTTCGATGGTGTACCCCAGGGAGGTTAGAAGGTTCTTTACAAAATGTCAGGGGCTGCAACAGCATTTCCTGATTGTCTGCCTCAGACAGTCGTCCTAGTAATGGAAAATTTGAAATTTTCTGTATGCAATACCCAATGGCTGGAGCCAGACATTTTGTGAATACACTGAGAGCAGTGGATAACCAAAGGGAAGTGCAGGGAAATGATAATTCATAGATCCTGCCCTGAAACGTAGGTATTTTTGTGCATGAGTCCTTGATAGTGATGTGCAAATAGGCTTCTTTTAGGTCTAGGGTGGCTAACCAGGCATCTTTGGCCAGCATAGGAAGAAGCTGTTGAAGGGTGAACATTTTTAAATTTGGTACCACCAGGAAGGAGTTTAGAATGGAGAGATCTAGGACTGGACGCCAAGTGTCCTCTTTTCTGGATACCAGGAAAAGTCTGGAATAAAACCCTTAACCTATCCGTTATGCAGAAATCGGTTCAAAAACCGTTATGGAGAGCAGGGATTGAACTTGGTTTTGTGCCTCTGTCCACTGGTTTGGAGGAAGGTTTGGGAACCCTTTTGGGGTTGGCAATAAATGGAAGTAAAATTTGTACCCCTGGGATACACAATGTTGAGGTCCCATCGGTCTTTGGTGGAGGTCCAGTTTTTTGCATAATGGGCAAGTTTTCCTCCTAGAGGCATGAGCACTTGGGCATAGGTGAAGACTGGAGTTGAGAAGTCATTGTGAATTATTTCCATAAGGGGGTGGCTTAGCACTTCCCATTTTAGAAGTGGAGGTACTCCATTGCTTACATCTCTGCATACCCTGAGACTGTAACCTCGGGATGTCTTTCACCTGGGTCTATTTTGAGATGGCCTTAAGGGGGCTGGAAAGGACCAATGTTTCAAGGGGCAAAGCCTACTGAATCTTGGAGGCTGCACTTGCAAAAAGCTTTGACTGTCTACCTAGACTTAGCTTTTTCTTTCATTTTTTTTCTAGAAACTCTTCTGCTTTGGTGCCAGATTGTCCTTGTTCAAAGGAGCGTCTGGTAATTTTGATTTGAGATAGTCTGGCAAGGTCTGCTACTTAAGCCAAGCATGCCTTCTCAGTACAGAAGCAGTGACTGCTGCCCTGCAAGATGCTTCTAAGACAAAGCCATACTGCAAGGTATGCTTGCTGACTTGGC
>NC_056747.1:193877960-194095460 GCF_019279795.1 Protopterus annectens
TCCTCTTGGAGTTCATGTAGCACACACCCCAGGACACCGCCCGGTCCCACTGATGCTGTGTTTTTAGCTTTAGAGAGGGCGGCTCTCACCTGGGCATCTGAGATGTTAGGGAGGCTACACTCTGCTGGGATAGTTATTTCTCCTTTTGGGGAAGAGGGGGAGGAGAAATTTGCACTGAACCTGTCTGCCAGAATGTTGGCAATGTCAGTGGGTTCAGTGTATTTTGTGTCATTTTGGACCAACTCTGAGCATTTCTGGGAGTTTCCACCCAGGTTTCTAACATAGCTAAAGAAGGCCTTGTGATTGCCTTTTGTGTCTTTTGCGATTTCTCTCAAAGTTGGCCTTGGATGATTTTAGGAGTGATCGTAGCTTTTTGCTAGTACTGATCACAGATGCCTTCCCTTTTACGGATTTTGCTCTGTCATGTAGTAGCTTCCTCCTCCTGTTGTAGAGTTTGTTCATGGCTGGGGTCCGGGCGCCTGCCTTTGGGGGAATGGGTCTTGGTTTTATTAGGGATTGCATGATCCATGCATTCTTGAAGGTGCCCGTAGAAGGCATTTGCAAAGGATTCAGCAGTGTGGGTTGTGGTTTCCACTGGGACAGGGGCCTTGAAGGATACCACTTCAGTCTTAAGAAGTGTGAAGTTGGCTTTTGAGAAGTTCTTCACTGTGGTCTTTTGTGCAGGGGGTGGGGGTGGGATGTGGATTTCCAGTGAGATTAATTTATGGTCTGATCTTACCAAAGAGGGATATACTTCCGGTGTGGAGCATTTTGTCCCCATGTTTGTGATGATCAGGTCTAGAATATTGTCTCCTCTTGTGGGAATGGTGACCAGTTGTTCCATTGCATTAGAGTTGATTAATTCTAGGAACCTTTGGGCTAGGGTGTTGGGGCTTGAGTAATGTTCCAAGTCTATGTTTGGGTAGTTGAAGTCTCCCAATATGGATGGTATTTGGAGAGACATTCATACTCTCCAGTATCTTCAGGAAGGCTGTGTGGGGTTCCTGAGTTTGAGGAAGTGGTCTGTAGCATGCTACAAATTGTAAGGCTGTTTTGCCTATGGTTGGTTGCACCTGGATGGTCTCCGATGCTTCGTGCGTTGCCACTAACCTGGAGGTGTGGGTAATCTTAGATGAATATGGATACTCCCCCTCCTTTTGTAGTTCAGTCCAAGTTTTGGGGCCGGAAAGCATGATATGAGGTAAAACCTGATAGTGCTGGGGTGCTCTCAGGAGCCTTGAACCAGGTTTCAGTCACTACACAGACATCGATGTTCTCCATACTGAGGAGGGCTTCGAGGGCGTGCATCTTGAGGTTTAGAATTCTGGCATTGAGCAGCATTACCCTTAGTTTTTTTCCACTTGTGTTTTCTAGGGAGGTAGGTTTGTCCTTTGAACCTTGCCTAAAAAAGGCACTATGGGGGTGGCAAGAGCCTTGGCCAATATCCGGAAGCCCAGGGGTGAGAGGTGCAAGCCATCCCTTGCGAAACAGCGTGGCTTGTCAAGCATGTCATCCCAAGCAGACATCGGATCCCCTTAGAATGACACCAGTAATTAAGCCAATTGTTAAAACTGATCATTTTGTCTTTGTACTGAAGCATCATTCTTGGTGAGTGTAAGATACTGCTCAGGGTCAGGGTCATACCGGCCTGGGCTACATAGTCAGAGAGCTCCTCTATGTCTCTTTTCATGTAGCCCAGGGAGGTACATCTCGGGTCGTTCACACCGGCATGTACAATGAGTCATATTTGTACTTGCTGTGGAGTGACCTGAGTGCTTGTGTTAAGTGGCGGAATCTAGCTCCCGACAAGCAGCTTACTGTGACCCTCTCCTTGTTCAGTCTGGTGAGCGGTACGTCAGTGTGTCTGACTATGGAGTCACCTATTACAAGTTGTCTGGCATGTTGTTTGGCCTTAAGGGCTGTGACTGTTTAGCACACTGACTTTGTGAACTATGTGTTGTATGTGCTATGTCTTGACGTGGCGGTTGCTTGGGTGTCTGCTTTGGAGGCCTCTGTTGTTTTGGTAGATTTTTAATCAGCGCCTCAGAGTATGTTTTTGTGTGTTTATGTCTTTGGTTTGCAGTTGATAGTTCTATGCGAGACTGGGTTTGTGGTGTGCGTGGTTACCTTCTCCTCCTGACTGGTTTTGCCAGTACTGAATTGAGCGCGCTCAGCCTCCAGTTTGGCTATATAGTTGCATCTCTCGCATATATTTGGATTTGTTGGGAGGAGGAGAGGGTTGTCAGTGTACATGAGGCAATTGTAACATTGCCTCAAGATTCCCAGATTCACCAGATGAACAGGAGAGGACGCTGGCAACTGACCCTTCGACATGCTAGAAATAGTGAAAAAGATTGCTGTGTAACCGAGTCAGAAAGGACCTATAGGGAAATGGGTACTCAAGGGAATTTAGGTGAATGAAGTACTTTCTTTGGTTTAACAGTGCTTTACTTGTATGAAGAAATGCTTTAGGAGCAAGTGCTGAGCATTTCAGATAGAGTATAGGCTGTATAGATTGCAAGTAGAACAGTTCTAAGGGAAAAAATGAAAAGCAGACTTTACGGAGCCAGAAATAGTTTCAACTTGATTAACCGGCACTGCCTGATGCTTCTCTATGAGCAACTTCGCGCTAAAGCGCGCAAAAGCGGGATTTATAGCAAGGGGTTGAAAAGAGCCAGGAAGTGACGCAAAATGGCCAATAAACTACAAGCTGCTGGGCTGGAACCAATCATCTAGGGACAAATAGGTTGCTCAGTGCTCCCCACACCCACTGGTGAACAAAGAATCTTCCTCTTATCCAAATAAGGGTATGGATAGCACAGGAACCAAGACAAAGCCCACAGATCAGCAAAATCTGAAGACTGGACTATTCTAGTTCAGAAAAGCGGGAAAAGGATATTTTTTTGTTTTTTTTCTTTTTTCACAGAGAAGGGAGAAAAAGATACAGTAACAAACAGTAAATGCTATAAAACGGCTAGCGCACTTTAGTGCGTTAGCCTAACAATTAAACAAAAATAACTTTAAGTGCTCACAGTAAATTCAACACAAGAACAGTAAAAGCAATATGCAGAGCTGTTTTTTTAAGCGAAATGCAGTCGAGATGTAGTACTTGAAGCGAAAGCAAGAAAAAATACTTATAAATCCAGGAAAGTCACTCTTTTTTTGTGCTAGGAATCAAAACAGTGTCTAGAAAAACATTGGTATAAGGCAGAGCAGTAAAAATAAATTAAAACAAAAAAAATTCTTTCTCTATACTTCACAAAAACTCTTGAATCCAGTACACTCTTTTTAAAAAAACTCAAACAAAAACAACAAAAAACAAAAAAAGCTACAAAGCAAAAGCAGGAATAACACATGGTGTATGGAACAAAAATGAAGTCGAATTATGCTATCACACTCGGTCAGTGGCTATGACCACAAGATTTAGTTACTTTTGTTCATTTCAAGGAACAGAATTAAAGGAACAAAAAAAACTAAAACTCTAAAGAAGACAAAAAAAAAGAGCACACACAGAAGGAAAGAGAAAAAACACAAGAAGGAAAGCACACAGAAAAGGAATGAAAAAAAGAAAAAAAAAGGAAAAAAAAAAAAAAAAAAAAGAAAAGGAGAAAAAAAAAAAAGAAAAAAAAAAAGAAAAGAAAAAAAAAAAAAAAAGAAAGGAAAAAAAAAGGCACTCTAAGAGATAAAAAAAAAAAAGAAAAGCCACACAAACACCCCAGCACAAGACACACCAAAACAAAAAAAAAAGGAAACCAGGAGAAAACACAGGCAAATCCTCAGAAAAAAAGAAAAAGCACAAAGGAAAAGGAAAGAAAGAAAAGAAAAAAAAGCACTTTCAGACATTAAAATTTTATGCTTTTTTTTATGCTAATATTTAAAACACAACAAAAAGTAAAAAAATATAAAAAAACAAAAAAACCTAAAAAAATAAAAACTTCCAAATGAGAAGCTCCCCTCCACAGGAAAAAAGAGGGAAAAAAAAAAAAAAAAAAAAAAAGAAAAGAAAAAAAGCCACAGGGAGAAGAGGCAAGGACACACACACCACCGAACAGGAACAAACACAAACAGAGAGAAAAGAAAGAAAAAAAAAGGAGAGGAAAAGCATATATGCAGAAAAAAAAAAAAGAAAACAAGAACAAAACAAAAAAACAAAAAAATAACAAACACAAACAAGGAAAGACAAAGGGGGGGAAAAAAAAAAAAGAAAAAAATAAAAAAAAAAAAAAAAAAAAAAAAAATAAAAGAAAATAAAATAAATAAAATAAAAAAGAAAAGAAAAAAAAAATAAATAAAAAAAAAGCAGGAAATACATATATACACAAACATGCACATACATAAATGCATATAATTTAAAACACAAAAAATATACCTCCAAACAAAAGCAAATACACCAAAAAGGCTTTTAAGCATAGTAAAAGAAAGAGGTATAATAAGAGAAAAACAGGGGGCTGGAGGGAGGGTAACCAGGACTGCAACAGTGAATACACTCTAACATCTACATTTATGTTAAGTGTACACAACTGTACTATGTTCGTCTTTCACTGTTGCAGTCATTACATTTGGGTAGATTCCCAAAGCTGTGGTTGGGAGGATGGATTTATACAACATTAGGAGAAGCTAGTCCCTGCAGGACAGCAGTGGCAAAGCCAGCTCTGGATTTAGAGAAGAGAGGTAAATGGTAATGTTTTGTGAACGTATTAACTGAGCTCCAGGTAGCAACTTCTAGAATGTCCCTGGTAAGAACCCCCCTGATTAAAGTTGCAGACGTAGATGCAGCCCTGGTGGAATTAGATCGGATCCCCTTGGGGATAGGTTTACCATGGTGCATATAGCAGAATTGAATACAATGGCTTATCCATTTGGAAATAGTCTGCTTTGAAATAGCCTTTCACTCTGCCCCTGCAGCAAATGCCACCAAGAGTAGTTCAGATTTTCTTAGATTTTATCCTGTTTAATAAGAATCTAAGTTGTCTGTGTACATCCAATGAATACAGAATCTGCTCACCCTTGTTCTGTGGATTGGGAAAGAAAGTTGGCAGATGAATAGTCTGATTAAGAGCCACACTGAATACCACCTTAGGCATAACTGATGGATTTGTCCTGAGACACCCTGTCCGCATGAAAAATAATGAAAGGCTCCACTGCCATAAGAGCCTGTAATTCAGAAATCCTTCTAGCTGAAGTGACTGCTAAAAGGAAAGCGGTTTTCCATGACAGAAATTTTAGGTCTGCAGTAGCAGCTGGCTCAAAAGGAGGGAGAGCGAGTTTTTCCAAAACAAAATGTAGGTCCCATGCAGGAGTTGGCGCTCTTTTGGCCCCTCTGAGCTACTGCTTTAGCAAAGGATTAGAGAAGAGGGGAGGTTCTGTTGTAATGAGCTGAAATGGCAGAGGCATGGAATTTTAAGGAAGAAAAAGATAGGCCCTTGTGAAGCATCTCAGTTAAGTATTGCAGAATCTGAGGAATATTGGGCATTGCTGTGCTTTATTCCTTGTGATTGGTTCAAGGCACAGAAACATTTCCATTTGTCAGCGTAAGATTTTCTAGTACTATGCCTTCTAGCCTCCAAAATGACGTCCATCACAGCTTTGCTGAGGGAAGCCAAGGGTGAAATTAGATGATTAGCCACGCTGCAAGATTTAAAGTTTGCAGCTGAGAGTGCAGAATTTGGTAGCTCTGCTGAAACAGTAAGTAAGGTGTCTGAGGCAGGTGCCACGGAGGTAGTTGCGACACATTGCTCAGGAGTGGGTACCAGTGTTGGCAAGGCCGGTTGGGAGCAATCAGAATCATTTTTATTTGTCCTGTCTGACTTAGTAGAACTCTGTAGAGCAGAGGCAGAGGGTGAAAAGCATAGACGAATAGGTTTTTCCAGCTGAATGATGGAGTATCCAACTTTGCACAAAAATTCATCACAAAAAAGTCTGTAGAATTTGTCCAACAGATAGAACTTTTTGCCTCACCCCAGAACTATGTCTGGACTTCCCCATTTGCATGTCAACATGTTGAAAATTTGTGGTTCCAGTTTCCTTTCACGTGGGTCCAAAATATTTCTGCTTAGTCTGCTTGAGTATTTAGCTTTCCTGGCAGGAATTGAGCTTGTTGTTGTATCTGGTGGATCAAGGCAGTGTTCAACAATGCCATGGCTAGTCTGCAGAGGTGGTAGGAATGTGCATCCCCCTCCTTGTTCATGTACCACATAACTGTGGTGTTGTCAGTCTTTATCATTAGTTGTCCTGGATGAAGGCAGTCCTTTAAGGCTGTCAGTGCATTCTGTACAGCTAGCATCTCTCTGATTGATATTAAGGTGCATTTGATTTGGGCTCCATTTGCCCTGAATGCACTTTCCTGCCAGATGAGCCCCCCCCCCCCCCCAAGCATAGTCTGATGCGTCTGTAGTTAGGGTTTGGATGGCAGGGGGTGGAGTGAATGGCAGTCCCTTGTTTTGGTGGCAGGGCTCTGTCCACCATAAGAACTCTAGTTGCAGGCAAGGTATGACAGGAATCATTGTTTCCAGGCTGTGACAATGTTGACTCCATAAACTTTTAAAGTACCACTGAAGTTTCCTCATATGCAGTCTTGCATATGGAATTAGAAGAATGCAGGCGGCCATGAACACCAAGGCTTGTAGAATTTGTCTTGCAGATAGCAGGGTTTTTGTGGCCACCTGTTTGAAGTAAGTCATCAATTGAATTTGATTTTCTGGCGTAAGGCAAGTCATCTGGGCAGTTGTATTCAAGCTTGCATCCAGGAATGTAATTTTTTGAGAGAGTACCAGTTGTGATTTCTTTTCGTTTATGGTGTACCCTAGACAAGTTAGAACCCTTTTTACAAAATGCCAGATGCTTTAGAAGAATGTCCTTGTTTTCTGCCTGAATTAGACAATCGTCCAGGTATGGATATATTTGAAAAGGTATGCATTTAAGCCTCTTACGTCTAGAGTTACCAGCCAGGCATCTTTGCCTAGCACAGGTAGTAACTGTTGAGTCAGCATCTTGAATTTTGGAATGTCCAGAAATGTATTCAGAGTGGATAAGTCCAGAATTGTACACCATGATTTGTCTTTTCTGGGTACCAGGAAAAATCTTGAATAGAAACCTTGTCCCTTTTCCTCTTCTGGTATTGGTTGAATAGCCCCCATGTTCATGAGGGACAGAACTTGTTTCTGCAAAATGCTATGGCCGGGGCTAAGCATATGATGAATACTCTGGGTGCAGTAGATAAACCTAAGAGCAGCGCAGAAAACTGTGTGTGTTGAGAGCCTGCTCTGAAGCACAGGAATTTCCTGCAGGATTCCCCTATGTGGATGTGGAGGTAGACATCTTTTTGGTCTAGGGTCACTAGCCAGGCATTTTTTGTCAGCATAGGAAGCACAGCTGCAAAGTTAGCATTTTGAATCTGGGGGCCACCAGTTAAGTGTTCAGAATGGATAGATCCATGATGGGCGCCAAGTGCCCTTTTTTCTGGGAACAAGGAATAGGCTGGAATAAAACCTTTTGCCTGTTTGATCTGAGGTGACAGGTTCTTCTGCCCCCTGGGATACGAGTGTTTGGATCTGTTTCAGTGCATCTGCCCACTGATTTGGAGGCAAGTCTGGCTACCCTCTTGGAACTGGGAGTTCGCTGAAAGAATTTGTATCCCTGAAAAATTATCTTTAAGACCCACTTGGCCTTTGTTACAGAAAGGCAATTTTCTTTGAAGAGGGGGAGTCATTAGGAGTTTTTGCCATAGAAGGTTGCTTAGAACTCCCTGCTTTTGGGCGGGAAGTGGTCCACTGATTGCTTCTCTGCTGGCCCTGGGATAGGGGCCTGGATGGTCTGTCCCTGTGGGGCTTAACTCGGCCCTGTCTGCCAAGTGCAGGGAAAGACCAGTGCTTAGAGGGAAAGTTCCTGCCTAACCTGGGAGGTTGAACCTGAAAGAAATCTTACTGCTTGCATAGATTTTTTGTCTTCCTTCTTTTTAAGCACCTCTTCTGCTTTTACCCCAAAGCAAGCGCTCCTTTATCCAGGGGTGCATTAACAAGTTTAGACTTGACATGATCAGGGAGACTACGTTCCTTCAGCCATGCATGTCTCCCAATGACAGATCCTGAAACTGCTGCCCTGCTAGAGACTTCTAGGGCGTCACATCCACAGTGTAATGAGTGTTTGGCCACTTGACAAGCAGGGTGCAGTAAATCTGTTAACTCTTTTGAATTGGCAAACTCAGGAAAGGTCGAAATGTTTTAATAGCTCCTACGTGTGTTGCTGATGTTTTAACATATGGAACTGACAACTGAGAGCTCTGATAACTAAGGTTGCAGAGGTGTGTACTTTTTTACCTCATCTGTTCAACGCTCTGGAGTCCTTGTCAGAAGGAATAGGATTATTGGCAGAACTAGTCTTAGCTCCTTTAGGTCCCTGTGTAATGATCTCTTGGTCTGCAGAAGAATTTTTGTACAGGTATTTGTGAGAACCACGGTACTCTAATACTGGGTGGAAGGGCATTGGGGGCTAAGCTGGATTCATTAAAACATCATCCACCACTTCTAAAACAGGGGGAATGACCAGGGGTCTGTGCTGGGGCAGGTCCAGAAACTCAGTCTTTCCTTAGACTGGGGTAAGACCAGAGTTTCCCCAATGGAAATGTTTCCTGAGGGTGTGAAGTGTTTCCCCAAAAGGAAAGGTCATCTGGAGGAGAGGCAGAAGGGATGGATTCTTCTGCACCTGAATCCTCATAAGCAGTCAGAGGTTCCTGTTCCTCTTCTAAATTTGAATAGTCAGATTCCTCAGAATCCTGTTTTGTCAATTTCTGGAGAAGGGTGCCTTTTCCTTTTAGAAGATGTGGCCTGACTACCCCGGATAAGGGAGATGAGATCCTCCGCCTCTAAGCATTTGTGCTTGGGGTGGAGGAGCAGGAGCAAGATGGTGGCTAGAAGCAGATTTTATAGGAGTGGCCTGGCTTCTAGGCCTGAGAGAGTCTGAGAGAAACAGTACTTGGATGAGAGGTCTGCTTTTGTGTAGATTCTGTAGTGCAAAAGGCCTCCTCGGAAGCCGGTGCCTGCTCCAGACCAAACAAAAACTGCGAAATGCTCGAAAACCTAAGATTTCTGCAGCATTACGGACTCCGAAAGGTTCTCGGTAGAGGCTTGTGTAGATATCTAATCATGCATCAGGAGCTGCAAATGCACTTCACAGAATTCCGGAGAACTGACGACCTGCTTAGCGGTAGAGTCGTCAAAAGGCTTAGCCTTGTCTGGCCTGTATCTTTTATCTCTCTGTTTTTTCAGAATGTCCACGGATTGTTGGCCGACTGACGTCATATCAGAATGCGAAGACGGAACATGAAAATAACAGTCTACAATGGAGCTCTCCGGCAAATGGCTCTCGCATTAAAAACAGCACTGAACTGGCAACAGGGGATGTTATGGTCTGGGCCTAACCAAGTGACACAAAATGGAAGTCTGTGTGGGATCTGCTTTCCACAGATGAGACAATTGTTAACTTTTTTGGATATCGGTTAGTGCAAGAAAAAAGGGACCCCAATGGGGTACTTAGCTTTAGAGGTTTTCAGCTGAAATTCAAATTTTAGTAGCGACCGACAGGCACTCATGCAAACTGCTTCTGCTACGGGCTCCACGGCAAGAAAGACTGATGTGATGACATTGGCTGCCTTGCTTTATAGCACTGACGACAGACTTCAGGCGACTGCAGCGGATGCAGAAAAACACTAACTCTGGTATCCGGGCTGGCCCACGGCTACCACAGCAGGGTCAACCCACAGGTTGACTGCAACAGTGAAACACGAAGAACATCAGGAAATTCATCCCAGGTATGGAACCCAAGTCTCTAATGGACACAAACAACCTTTAAATGTTTCATCTCCCAAGCCCCTGCTTACACTTGTCAAGGGTATCAGAACTTCACAGATTTGGGATGCATGCCTAGGCTTAAAAAAAGGCCCTTGTGGTCATCAACCTAGTAAACTACCTATAAACCAAACAAATATCAAGGGCCTCCAGCATGTGCCTTACACATACAACCTAAAATCCCTGTCACTATAGTCCGCATCATGTAGACTTCTTGGGGGAGACTTGTGCCTGGCATACAGAGCAACCCAAGACCCAAACCTAATGAACTTACTACATATCAGTAGATCAAATGGATCTAGGGCTACCCATTCCAGGGACTTAACTATGGCCTGCGACTTAAACAGGACATGCTAGAGGGACAGATTAATCTCCCAGAGTCGGACACGTCTTTGGAACGGCTACAAATTAATGTGAAACAGAGCATCTCTAGGGCAATGCTCAAGAGAAACCTGCACGAGTGGGCAGGGCACCGTAAATTCTTACCAGGGATAGCACCCACAACCCTCCTGGCCATGGGCAGCCACCACTAAATGCAATCATGGGTACTGATTAGTACTTAGACAGTATTGCATTGGGTTGAAATGGCTAGGTTTAAAATGACCTTTGGGTTGATAGACTAGTAATTTCCTATGATCCTATTTTTCCTTTAAAGAACAATCACACCCACAGACAACAAACATGTTTGTTTCATCATGGTTTGGTGTTTCCTACATTTTAACAACACCCTGGAACTATTTAGAGCTTTTTAGTTGTTTTTATACGCAATTTCTGACTGACCACATAGGGTCTGGCATCTTGAAATATTTGTTTATTCTGCCTCTAAGTATCTCAGAATGCAGTGTTTGTCTCCAAATAATAATTGCATCATATGTGCCACGTTTTCCCTAAAGCTCCTGTCAGTGCACTGATTTTACAGGCATTCACTGCTGTGTTATAGTCCCCTACTTTTGGTTAAAACTACTTCAAACACAAGCAGTGTAAATGCTACATAACAGAATTTAAAAGTGCATTTTATTGCTCTTTCTTAGAAATGCTAACTTAATTTCTTTTGAGAAGGATGAAATCTAGTTCAAGTATCTCCTCTCCCCCTTCACACCTACCTTCCCCTAGCTGTCAAAGAACTAAGGGTAATTTTACCCATTATCTGCATGCGATTGACAGCTCACAGCAGGTGACCAGACTAATGTACTGTTTTCTGGTCAGCCTTTCCTTCCTTACAGTAGGAGACTTTGTTGCACTCCTCCTGTCAAATTTAAAACCAGCTCCATAGCACTGGGAATAATCACAGTTTTGCAAAGCATCAAACTCCCAATTATTTTTCCTTCCAGTTTCGTTAAATAGCTAACAAATGATACACTATAAACACAAACTATTTCACAGACTGCAACATCCACATGCTTTTCTTAAGTGGCAATTTAAGAAAATTCCGGTATTGCATACTTCTTGTAATCTGACGTAGTGTTGTCGATTGTGACAGACATCTGCTTAAGTAAAAACATGCAATTAATGTATATGCATGGTCATTACAAATTTACACAGTGTTTGCAGCTGTTACTGTGTTTCTGCCTGTACTTTGTCACATATTGGTAGGGCTCTTCAGAAAAGTAAAATTATAGTTTGACATTTTTGCTAGGTTAACAGTGGGCTGGGCAAGGCAGCTCTGACATCACAATGTGGGAGGTCCACTGGCTATCCTATACAGCATGCAAATCAGGAAGGGATCACATCACTTTGGGGGAGGAAACATCCCGGTAGCTAGAGCAAGAGTTCTGGCAGATATGACATTTCAGAGCCAGCTAGAGGTTTTTCAACTTGGTTTTCAAAGTGAAAGTAAACCAGTATGGAATGGTAGGAAGCGTAACAGGGACCACAGTTGAGTGGATTAGTTTTTAAAGCTGCATGGGTGACTGAGGCTGCATCAATGAACAGGGACGGAGAAAGACAGCAGGTTGAGCAATCTGCTTTAAATATAGCATTGTTATCCTTTAAATAAAATATACATTTTCTTTGCTACTATCAGTCCTACATTAAAAAAAAATGCTGAATTCTTATCTTCCCTTAAGCCTCACTCCTGATCATCATGCATGATTTGTTCCCACGATTTCCATTTACTATGTAACTTGCTCCTTTCCCTTTGTAAAGATTGCTCTCATCTCTCTCTTCTAGAATATTCAATACCTCAAAACACAGTTGGTGTAGACAGATTTCCATTTTCAAGTTTACTTTTTTTTTGGCAACCAATCATAATCTTCTTCTTTTGGCTGTTCCCGTTAAGGGTCGCCACAGCGGATCATCTGTTTGCATTTCTTTCTGTCCTCTGCATCATGCTCTTTCACACCAATCGCCTTCATGTCCGCTCTCACCACATCCATAAACCTTATTAGACCTTCCTCTTTTCCGCTTACCTGGCAGCTCCATCCTTAGCATCCTTTTCCCGCTTACCTGGCAGCTCCATCCTTAGCATCCTTTTCCCAATATACCCAGCATCCCTCCTCAGCACATGTCCAAACCAACGCAATCTTGCCTCTCTTGCTTTGTCTCCAAACTGTCCAACCTGAGCTGACCCTCTAATATACCAATTCATAATCCTGTCCATCCTAGTCACACCCAGTGCAAATCTTAACATCTTCAACTCTGCCACATTCAGCTCGGACTCCTGCCTTTCCGTCAATGCTACTGTCTCCAACCCATATAACATAGCTGGTCTCACTACCCTCTTGTAGACCTTCCCTTTCACTCTTACTGGTACCAGTCTGTCACAAATAACTCCTGACACTTCTCCACCCATTCCACCCTGCCTGTACTCTCTTCTTCACCTCTCTTCCACACTCACCATTACTCTGAACTGTTGTGATCCCAAATACTTAAACTCATTCACCTTTACCAACTCTACTCCCTGCATCCTCACCATTCCTCTACCCTCCCTCTCATTTACACACATATATCCTGTTTTAGCCCTGCTGACCCTCATTCCTCTCCTCTCTAAAGCACATCTCCACCTCTCCAGGGTCTCCTCAACCTGGACCCTACTCTCACTACATATCACAATGTCATCTGCAAACATCATAGTTCATGGGGCCTCCTAACCTCATCTGTCAACCTGTCCATCACCACTGCAAATAAGAAAGGGCTCAGAGCTGATCCTTGATGTAATCTCACCTCCACCTTAAACACATCTGTCAATCCCACTGCAGTCCTCACCAATGTCACACTACCCTTGTACATATCCTGTACAACTCTTACATACTTCTCTGCCACTCCCGACTTTCTCATACAATACCACAACTCCTCTCTAGGCACCCTGTCATATGCTTTCTCTAAGTCTACAAAGACACAAAGCAACTCCTTCTGACCTTCTCTGCATTTCTCCAACACTCTCAGAGCAAATATTGCATCTGTAGTGCTCTTTCCCGGCATGAAACCATACTGATCACTAATCATCACCTCCCTTCTTAACCTAGCTTCCACTACTCTTTCCCATAACTTCAAGCTGTGACTGATCAATTTTATCCCTCTGTAGTTACTGCAGCTCTGCACATCACCCTTATTCTTAAAGATAGGTACCAAAACACTTTCTCCACTCCTCAGGCATCCTCTGACTTTCCAAAATTTCATTAAACAATCTGGTTTTGGCAACCAAAACAAATGAATTTAAGCAATTCATATAAAGTATCCCAGCTCAAAAGACTCATTTATTTTTCTTACTCTGAACGCTTTCTGCAGGGACTTTTTTTTAAATCTGCCAACTCAAACCCCCCCCCCCCCAAAAAAAAGTTATATACTCACCATAACGTTCCATTTGAGTTGTTGCTTTTCACTGGTCTTTAACCTGTGGCTACTCTGATCAGACTCTCCTGCATTTCCAGCATCTGATCTGAGCTCAAAGCTCCTCCCCTACCCATAACGCCAGTCTTCCTCCTCACTTCAGCAGCAAACTATCTGACCCTAACATCCAAGTCTAACCCCCAAGTCTTACTTCACAACCACAGATTTTCTGACAAACAAAATAAATGAATGCTCACGTGGTGACCATACCTCTCATACCCAGAGCACCACACAGCCACCTAAAAAAGCAGAGGAAAGGAGGGGAGGGCGGGCTTAAGACAAATGAAGAGCAGCAACCAAGATGGAACATTATGGTGAGTACATAACTTCTTTATCTGAAGTTGTCTTAATTTGTCCTTCAACCTGCAGTACAGGGCTCCCAGCTACCTACTCACCTGGTAGGTACTCATGGAAGGATATTCTGGAATATGGCAAAACCAAAAGGACACCCTGTTCCTGGATAGTGTGTCCAACTTGGTGTGAAATGAAAGTATGCGAAAATGCCCACGTAGCCACACAGCAAATATCATCCAGCGCAAGTATAGACCAGAAGACAGCTGAACGCACTGGAGCAGCTCATTCTTACCCCCCACTAGAGGTAGCAACATCCTTGACCTGGTCATTACTAACATGGGGAACTGTTGATCTACATCAATAGTCAACTCCTTCGTGGTTAGTGTCGACCACAAACTACTCACCTTAGAAATCCACATCCTTCCCACCCCCCACCCAGGTAACCACCACGAAAAAACTTCTAAGCTACCTTTGGGCGCCTACAAACTGAAGTGGCTAACTTCACAGCACCCATGCAAATGGAGAATAGCTGCATGACCGCCGAATCATACACCAATGCACAATTCCATGGATAGAACCAAGACGCTCTTCTCCAAAAAAAAAAAAAAAAAAAAAAAAAAAAAAAAAAAGGAAGCCAATCTGGTGGTTCCCCTGCCATAAACAAACTCAACAACAGGAGGAGGAAACCGATACGGAATAAGGTTAAGTCCCAGACTGGAAAAACTCCCTCATCAGCCTCAACAAAAGGTTGAGATCCCTCATCAAATCCTCTAAAGCTAGCTATGAAAACAAAATTGCAGCAGATGGCAAAGACAACCACAAGGCCTTCCACAGTTATGTAAAGAATCTCCACGGCAATACTCAGATTTGCTCTGAGCTACTGCACAATGGCACCTCATATACCAAGCCAACAGACTGCCAATATACTGGCCGACAGATTCAGTGCCAACTCGACCCCTCTCTCCCCCTCTTAACGGACCAATCACAATACTAGTAAACTGCCAGACACCCAGTATTACTGCTGCACAGGTTAAAACAGCAACGCCCAAGGCCAAGAATACAGCTTCTATGGGACCTGACAATATCCCCGGCTGTGTTTTACATGAACTACAGAGTGAACTAGCACCTCACCTTAGGCTTTGTCCCTACCGAATTGTGCACTGCTACAGTCATCCCCTCTGCACAAGGGAGGAGAAGCTACAGACCCCAGGAACCATCGCCCCATTAGCCTGACAAGTCTGATATGCAAAGCTATGGAACACATCATGGACCTAATAAAACAAGGATATAGGGAATCTCCCAACACTGGATCCTACACAGTTTAGTTTTGTGAAGGGTAGATTCATGCCTGGTCAACTTCGAGTCAGTCAACAGAGCTGTGGATGAAGGCAAGTGGTTCATACAGCAAACATTGAAATGGCCAAGGCCTTTGATACCATTCCCAACTCAAGAATCATAGAAAAACTCACTAAGCTAGGCATCAACCTCTATATCACTAGGCGGGTTGCAAATTGGATTACAGATAGAACCCACAGTGTGAAAGTAGCTGACACCAAGTCAGACTGTTGACTAGTCACAAGTGGAGTCCCACAGCGTTCGGTCCTGGGTCCTCTCCTGTTTGGTATCTACTTCTTTGAAGCCCACACCAACACGAAAGGGACTGATTGACCAAGTTCGCAGATGATTGCAAGTTGGGAGCTATTATCACCTCCAAGTGATGTTGACATCCTACAGAAAAGGCCTCAATGAGACCAACGACTGGTGTCAGAACCATGGCTTTAAGCTCAATGCCAAAAAAGGTCATCCCCTTGGGAAAAATCAGATTCTCTTGAATTACCACACCGATAGTAGTCCACTGAACACAAAGAGTGATAAGAGATCTAGGAACGCAGGTTGACAGCCACCTCTTTTGACCACCACATTGCCACTGTCGTCAGAAAGTCCTTTTATGTGGCACACCTCATTTCTAGGATGCAAAACCCTTAGTAGATTTCATCTCCCTCTACTCTTCACTCATTAGGCCAGAGTACAATGCCCCATTTGGCATGTACCTCACTAGACATACTAGACACCTGCAACAACTGGAGCGCCTACAAAAGTTAATCACAAAGAGGATCCTAGGCCTTAAAACACTTGTCCTAGATGGACAGACTGAAAAAACTCCACTATTCTGTGTCTCATATCACCTTAGAGGCCATCTCTGCTCGACTCACAAAGCCATATCTGACCTAGCTCTGGTTAGAAATGCTGCATCTAAAGAAATTCCAATCCCGCCGCACCACATGATCCAGTGACCTCAACCTCATTACCATAATCAATAGAACATGCAGGAGGGACAGGTTCATAACCCAGAGACTGCCCATGCTATGGAATAGACTTCCCATGAATGTCAAGCAGAGCACCTCACTGGTCCTCTTCAAGAGAAATCGAGTGAATGGGAAACGGAAAATTCACCCTGGGATCACTCCAGTGGCTCTACTTGACAGAGACACAAGGAACTAAGGTCGGGTGGCACAATGCCAACGTAATCCTATGGGCTAGGGTTGTAAAGGCTCCAGGGCCATTAGCTTAGTACAAAGCTATGAACCTAAGCAGCCATAGATCTAGTTGAATATGCCTTAACATGTCCTGGCAGGGGCAAAACTCTAGTTGAATACTCTCGGATAATACATTGGGAAATCCAACGAGCAATGGTAACTTCGCTACAGGTTTTCCTAGAAAAGTCATAGGATAAGAAAAAGTTCTGGTTAGACTTATGGAAAGACTTAGTTCTATGAAAACAAAACCATAACTGTCTAACATCCAACAAATGCAATTTGTATTCCCCCTTGTTTGGTAAATCGGAAAAAAAATGGGAAGATTAATAACTTGGTTAATGTTAGATTCTAAAGCCACCTTGGGAAGGAAAGGGGGATCAGTATGTAAAGACACCCTGCCCTTAAGAAAGATAGACAATGCCTGAACTTCTGAAACTCTCTTGGCTGATGTAATGGCAAGCAGGAAATCTATTTTCCAAGACAAAAAACATCTACTGAAGCTGCTGGTTCGAAGGGAGGAGAGACTAGTGCTTCTAGAACCAGTGCAAGATCCCAAGGAGGCACTGGGTCCTTAATTGGGTGGCCGAAGCAAGAAGGTGCCCTTCAAAAAGGCCTTGCAAAGCTTAGAAAAAGCTAGGGAGGCCATGTTGTCGCCTACATGAAAATTAGAGACAGCTGTCAAGTTGGACCTTGACCATAGAACCGGCGCCTCTGTCAAAAATGCTTGCCAAAAATTCACAAACCACCAGAATTCGGAGCAGTAAAAGGAACTAGATCCTGTTGCGAGTCCCAGATAACAAAACACTTCCACTTGCTGGAATAAGTCTTCCTAGTGGAATCCTTATGAGCTGCAACTAATTTCCTTGACCGGCGAAGACAGCCTGGGATTCCTATAAGGGGAACTGGAGCAGCCAGGTGGTGAGCTTCAGACTGCCCATGTCTGGGTGAGGTACCCCTAAAGGATGAGAGATTAACTCTGGAACCAGATCTAATGTCCATGGACGACTCTGCATGAGACCATAGTGAGGGGAGCCAAACTTGGCAAGGCCAGAATGGGACAATGAGGAGGATTAAGCTCCCCAGCCTGGAGCTTTCTGCAGGAATTTCAGAAGAGGCAGGGGAGAGTACACATACACCGGAGGGCCAAGCATAATCAGAGCATCTCTGGGGGCTTTTCCCTGCGTGGGGTTCAGAGCGAAAAACTCCCTGCATTTCACATTAGGAGGAGGGGTGAACAGATTGCAGCAATACTGACCCCACATTTTTAAATATCTGTTTCGCTACTGAAGGATTCAGAGACCACTCGTAAGGTATCAGGACAGACCTGCTGAGCCTGTCTGCTAGAATGTTGGACCGCCCCGGAATGTGCGCTGCGACCAGAAAACAGCCAGTGGACATCACCCACTCCCACACACATGCAACAGGGTGTACGACCTGGTTCCCCCCAGTTGCTGATGTACCACTATGTTGTCCGTCTGGAAGGCAATCGTCCTGAAAGAAAAATGGGCATGAAGAACCTGCAACGCTACGAGCACCGCCTTCATCTCCAGGACGTTGATATGCAATAGTCTCTCATGGAGAGACCACTTGCCTTGGACCGTCCTTCCCAAACAATGCCCCCTCCACCCAAGTAAGGAGGCATCCATGGTCACCATGGCCAAGGAGGCCAGCAGAATAAAGGGATGACCCTGAAGATTATCTGGGGAACAAATCTACCATAGAAGAGAATCCTTGTACACTCTAAATAAGGGAATCTGATGAGACAACGGAAGATCTAGCAAGGACCATTGAACCGCCAAAGTACATTGCAGTACCCTCATGTGGAATAGAGCAGTAGCCACAAGGGTGATACTGGCCACCACAGACCAACGCCTGCAAGACCAATTCTGCCATTGGCAACTGGGCTTGAAGGATACACAACATGATGACTCAAGGACTGACTTCTTGTCTAAGGTTAAAAAACCTTGGTCTGATGTGTGTCCAACCGAACTCCAATGAAATAAAGAAGAACTGGAATTAGTAGGGATTTGTTGAGATTGATTGTTATGCCCAATTGATGAGCTATCTGAAGAAGAGAATCCCTTGCATGGCACAGTAGATGCCTGGAAAGGGCAGAAAGGAGCCAATCGCCGAGGTAAAGAAAGACCTGGAAGCCCTGCAGATGCAAATGAGCCGCTACCACTGCCATCACTTTGGTGAACACCTTGGGGGCTGCTGTGAGAGCAAAGGGGAGGGCTCTGAACTAATAGTGACTGGCTCCCAGCTGGAAGCGGAGGAACCTCCGAGAGCGCCTGCCCCAAACTGATATTGGTAGTACATGTCCTGGAAGTTAACCGAGCACATCAAGTCATTCTCCTGCAGAAGGGAGATGATTGATTGAAGTGTGACCATTCGGAATTTTGTCTTGGCAACTGAGACAAAAGGTAGAAAGATCCAGAATGGGTCTTAAGAATCTGGAATAGATGTCTAATCTGACTGGTCTAGGGGGATGGGCTGGATGACTCGCTTTTCTAGCAGTTTTGCAATTTCTAGTGCTGCCTCCTCCCTTTGTGCAGGTGGAACTTCCAGGAGGTGTTTAGGAGGGAGTGGTGGATGAAGGAAAGGGATTGAATAGCCTCTGGATATGATCTGCAACACCCAACAATAGTCTGCGACAGACTCCCAGGTTGTTGGGAGTAGCCAGAGGCACCTTCCAACTGCCTCCACAGTTGAGCAACCCTGCAAGGGTGCTGAGTGGGTCTGTCCGAGAAAGGCTCTAGAGACCCCTGATTTCTTGGACCACCCTCTGCCTCTGTGGCAGCATCTATCGAATCCCCCCTCTGCTTCCAGGGAAAGAGAGTCCTGAGACTTTCAGAAAGTACAGTTGCGTACACTTACATAAATGTAGATGTTGGGGTGTATTCACTGTTGCTGTCATTACATTTGGGTAATCTGCTGGCGGGTTGCACTCAGTCGGCCTGATTAACAAAGTCTTGGGTCCTGCGTTGGTTGCTGTCCCTTCTTCCATGACATCAGGTAGTCAGGGGCATAAAACATGCAGCCGATGCCATTACATCAGTTTTTCTTGCCCTAGATGTCAGGTGCCCCCATAATGGGAAGCAATTAAATCCATAAATACAAGAATATACCTACAACAAAAAAGCAAATACACCAAAAAGCTTTTTGAGCATAGTAAGTGAGAGTAGAGGTATAGCCAAAAGAAGAAAGGGGGCTGGAGGAAGGGTAAATCAGGACTGCAACAGTGAATACACTCTAACATCTACATTTATGGTAAGTGTACACAACTGTACTATGTTCTTCGTGTTTCACTGTTGCAGTCATTACATTTGGGTAGATTCCCAAAGCTAAGGTTGGGAGGAGGAATTTAAATAGAAATAGGACCAGCTATAAGGCCCTGCAAGACTGCAGTGGCAAAACCAGCTCTGGATTTAGAGAAAATTGGCAAATGATAATGCTTGCTGAAAGCATGTACATAACTCCAGATAGCAGCTTCTAGGATATCCTAAGTAGGAACGCCCCTGAGAAAAGCTGTAGAGGTAGATGCAAGCCCTGGTTGACTGGGGTCTGATGCCCTGTGGGATAGGTTTTTCATGGTGCTTATACCTATCCATTTAGAAATGGTTTGTTTTGAAATAGCTTTCCCCTCTGTCCCTGCAGCAAATGCCACAAGCAGTTGTTCAGATTTCCTTTGAGGTTTAGTCCTGTCCAAATAGGATCTAAGCGGTCTGTGCACATCTAAAGAGTGCAGTATCCGTTCCCCTTTGTTCTGTAGGTTGGCAAATGAATGGACTGATTAAGAGCCACACTGGATACCACCTTGGGCATGGAGGGATTGGTTTTGAGGGACACCCTCTCCGCATGAAAGATGATGAAAGGTTCTACTGCTATAAGGGCTTGTAATTCAGATGCCCTTCTTGCAGAAATAATTGCTAAAAGACAGCTGTTTTCCAGGAAAGAAATTTTAAATCTGCAGTAGCAGCTGGCTCGAAAGGAGGAAGAGCGAGTTTCTCCAAGACAAAGTTAAGATCCCAGGCTGGAGTTGGAGCTCTCCTGGGCGGCCTTAAATTTTTGGCCCCGCTGAGGAACTGCTTGAGCAGCGGGTGAGAGAAGCGGGGAGGCTCTGTGCTATGAGTTGAAATGGCTGAGGCATGAATTTTGATGGAGAAAAAGGACAAGCCCTTATGAAGCATCTCAGTCAAGTATTGTAGAATCTGAATTAAATTGGGCATTGCTGCGTTCATTCCTTGAGACTGGGTCCAGGCACAAAAATCTTTTCCATTTTGCAGCACAAGATTTTCTAGTTCTAGGCCTCCTTGCCTCTAAAATGATACCCAGCACTGATTTACTGAGGGATGGTAAAGGATAGATTAGGTAGCCAGGTGCTAGGCTCAGGGTTTGCAGCTGAGGGTGCAGAATCTGGTTCTCCTGCTGAGACAACAAGGAAGGAGTCTGAGGCAGGTGCCATGGAGCCAAGAGTGACACACTGCGCAAGAGTGGGTACCAGTGTTGGCGAGGCCAGTCTGGTGCAATTAAAATAATCCTTGGCTTGTCCAGTTTGATCTTTAGTAGTACATTGGAGAGCAGAGTCAGAGGAGGAAAGGCATAAACTAATAGGTTTTTCCAGCTGAACGATAGAGCATCCACTTTCCAAGCTAGTTTGTAAGGAAACCTTGTGCAAAATTTGTCCAGTTTATGGCTCTGGGGGTAGGCAAACAGGTCTATATCTGGGCTCCCTCATTTGCTTGTCAACATGTTGAAAACCCTTTGTTCCAGTTTACACTCGTGTGGGTCCATGAGGTTTCTGCTTAGTCCATCTGCCAGTGTATTTAGTTTTTTAGGCAGGAATTGATCTTGTAGATTCACTTGGTAGCTCAAGGCTGTGTTCCACAATGCCATGGCTAGTCTGCAGAGGGGGGTAAGAATGTGTACCCCCCCTGCTTGTTTATGTACCACATGACAGAGGTGTTGTCAGTCTTTACCATTAGCTGCCCTGGAAGAATTTGGGTCTTTGAAGGCTGTCAGAGCATTCTCTACAGCTAACGTTTCCTTTTGATTTATGTGCAGGTGCATTTGACTTTGGTTCCATTTGCCCTGAATGCAATTCCCTGCCAGGTGAGCCCCCCATGCATAGTCTGATGCGTCTGTTAAGATTTGGGCGGCAGGGGGTAATGTGAATGGCAGTTTCCCCTGTTTTGGTGGCAGCCCTCTGCCCAGCAAAGGAACTCTAGGCGTAGGCAAGGTATGATGGGAATCCTTGCTTCTAGATCCTGTGAATGTTGACACCATAGGCTTTTGAGATGCCATTGTAGTTTCCTCATATGTAGCCTTGCATATGGAATTAGAAGAATGCAGGAGGCCATGAACCTCAAGGATTGCAGTACTTGCCTTGCAGACAGCTGGGATTGTGTGGCCACTTGTTTGAAGTAGGTTGTCAAATGAATCAGTTTCTCTGGTGTGAGGAAAACCATCTGGGAAGATGTATTCATGCTTGCTCCCAGGAATATAATTTGTTGACAGGGTATCAGGTGTGATTTCTTTTCGTTTATAGTGAACCCCAGACAAGTCAGTACCCTTTGAACAAAGGCCAGATGATTCATAAGAATGTCCCGGCTTTCTGCCTGAATTAGACAATCGTCCAGGTATGGGTATATCTGAATATTTCTTTGCCAGCAAAATGCAGTGAATGGAGCTAGGCACTTTGTGCATACCCTGGGTGCAGTAGATGAGCCAAAGGGCAGTGCAGAGAACAGATAGTGCATGTAGCCTGCTTTGAAGTGTAGGTATCTTCTGTAAGACTCCCAGATAGGGATGTGCAGGTATGCTTCTTTTAAGTCCAGTGTTGCCAACCATGCATCTTTGCCTAGCATAGGAAGCAGCTGGTGAAGAGTCAGCATTTTGTATTTTGTAATCACCAGAAAGGTGTTTAGAGTAGATAGGTCCAGGATAGGACACCATGTATTTCCTTTTCTGAGTACAAGGAAAAGTCTCTAATAGAAACCTAGTCCCTTTTCCTCTTCTGGTACCAACTGAATGGCCCCCATGTTTAAGAGAGGTAGTACTTGATTTTGGACCTCTGCCCACTGATTTGGGAGTAGATCTGGCCACCTGCTTGGTGTTGGTAACATGTGGAAGTGAAATCTGTATCCTTGGGACACTATTTAAAACCCATTTGTCCTGGGTAACGAGTTCCCAGTTTTTGGCCTGCAGACCAATCTTTCCACCTAAAGGAGCATTCAGTTGGGAAGTGCTTGGAAGTTTTAAAAGCAAGTAATTTTTCCATAGGGGGAATATTACTACTCCCAGATTTGCGTGAGGAAAACCCCAACTGCTTAGTCACGTGTGTCCCTTAGGACTGAAACCTGGGGTTGCTACTGTGTCTGGGTTTGGCTCGAGAAGACCTGGAAGGGGCTGGAAAGGATCAATTTTTAGAGGGCCAGTGCCTAATAAATCTAGGAGGCTGAACTTGTAAGAAATCTAACAGTTTGCATAGATTTAGCTTTAATCTTCCATGTTTTTAAGAACTTCCTCAGTCTTGTTGCCAAACAGGCGGTCCTGATTTAAGGTAGCATCCAACAATTTAGCTTTAACATGATCAGGCAAAGATTGCTCCTTAAGCCAAGCATGCCATCTGAGCACACACCCAGTAACCCTGCAAGAGGCCTCTAATGAATCAAATCCACATTGCAAAGTATGTTTTCCAACCTGTTCAGCAGAATGCATTAAATCCTGTAATTCTTTATTTTCAGCACAGTCAGGCATTAACATAATTTTCTGTTCAAGCAATCCAATAACGTGTAGATATTTTAACATATGAAACTGGCAGTTTAAAGCCCTAATGGCCAAGGTTGCAGAAGTGTAAACATTCTTACCCCATCTATCCAGCACCCTGGAGTCTCTATCAGAGGGGGTAGGATTTTTAGCAGAAGAAGCCTTAATGCCCTTGGGTCCCTGTGAAACTGTCTCTGGATCCGCAATAGGATTTTTAAAAAGGAATTTGTGAGAATCACGAACCCTGTAATATCGGTCAGGTTTTCTGGAGCAGGAGGCAAAGTATCAAGGGCCAAACTAGATTCTGAAAAGGCATCAACAACAATGTCTAGTACAGGAGGTATAGCTAAAGGCCTATGCTGAAGCAGGAGTAAGAAATCCCTAAGCCTCTTTTTAGAATCGGAAAATTCCTGTCTTTCCCAGTGGAAATGCTCCCTTAGAGTAAGGTTTCACCAAAAGAAAAATCCTTTGGAGGGGAAGCAGAGGGAAGAGAGAGTCCTCTGCATCAGAATCCTCATAAGTAGATGAGGGCAAATCCAGATCATCCGAACAATCAGAAAAATCAGAATCCTGTTCAGAAGATTCATAAACTACTTCAGCCCTAGGTCTCTTGGAAGGGGCGAGGTTGGCTTCCCCTGATAAGAATGGCTGAAGATAACTCTAACCTATTTTTTAGGCATAGAGGCCTGAGCATGTGGCCAAGGGGTCAGTTTCTTAGGCATTGTTCGAGATTCTGGCCTAAATGAAGGAGGCGTTGGCTTAATATGCAAGTCCATAGAACTGAAAACACCCTCAGAAGCCGGTGCCTGCACAGCGGCTCCAGACCCATCTAAGGTAGAGAGATCTGCAGGTTCCACAATTGAAGCATTTCACAGCATACCGGACTCGAATGGGTCTCAGTAGAGGCCTGCGAGTCAGAAGTAGCGGGTATCAGGGGCTGCGAAAGTGCTTTACAGAGTACCGAACTGGCAACTGGCTTAGAACCGTTGTCGGCAGCTTTGGACCTCAGCAGCCTGTCTTTATCTTTGTGTTTTTTTCAGAATCCCGGTAGTCGGATGGCTAACGAGATGACATTTCTGGATAATTAAACAGAGAACTGAAATAGAGGCGAAAATATACAGACAGTGCGCTGATTAAATAAAGCACAAGACAGACAGGTACGTCATGGTCAGGGCCTAGGCAAGGAATAGACTACGAATGAAAATCTATGTGAGGTATTTGCTTTCCACAAGTAATACAATTATTAACTTTTACTGACATTGGTGAGGAGGAAGAAAAAAAGTTTCCCCAACAGGGTACTTGGCTTTAGTTGAAGACTTCAGTTCTGAAACTCTAAAATGAAAATTTCAGGAGTCGGCCGACCGGCACTTGCGAACTGCTTCTACTTCGGGTACTGCATGGCAAGAAAGACTGATGTAATGGCATTGGCTGCATGTTTTATACCCCTGACGACCCGATGTCATGGAATAAGGGACAGCAAGCAATGCAGGACCCAAGACTGTGTTAAATCAGGCCGACTGAGGACTACTGCAAGAAGATAACCCAAATGTAATATGTAATGACTGCAACAGTGAAACACGAAGAACATCCATCTTCTTTGCCCCCCCCCCCGCAAATACCTTGAAAAGGTTCTTTGGGATTGGAGAAGCAATCCCAGAGTCTCCCTGTCCTTCTCGTTCTGGACAAGAGTGTCACGTACTGACTTTCCAAAGAGAGTGGCACAGTCATGCAAGCGTTAGGTAGAGACAACTTAAAGGGTTCCGATAAGGCTCAGAGCTGGAGCCAGGTGTGATGCCTGATAGCAGTGCCTGTACCAGCAGCTCTAGCGGCGCCCTCAATAGCATGAGACAGAATCAGCATGGAGGTGTTCGTGATAGACATGAGGGTGGCCATGTGAGAAGAGAGGAGAAAAAAACCTTGTCCTCTGCTGTCATGGACCATGAGGTAGACTCAGCAACTTCCTTGACTAGGTCTTGCTGGAGTCTAATTACATGCGCCATATAGTTCAGCGCACTGACAGAAAACGTGGCTGAAGCAAACACACACTTCTCAAAGTGATCCATCGTCTTGGACTCCATTCTGGCAGATGGACCATGGAGCTCTCCTGCAAGAGTTCCTTAGTGGCCACTGCCATGGCATCTATGGGGAATCCCTTGATCAGATAGGTTCTGAGGGAGCACTCAATACCTTGTCATGCCGTTGGGAGATCTGCTCCACAGTGTTCGGCTCCTTCTGTGCCCGTGATGTAATTAGATCTACTAGTCTGAGGAAGGGGACACCCAGGATATAGGAAGGCCCTGTGCCAAATGCCTTCATGAAAACAGATTAGTCTGAGTTGGGTTTCTGGGGGACCAACCCCCTCACCAAGGATCACCATGAGATATCCAAAGGAGACATACTCTGTTGGTGACCAGGGCGAATGCTCCCATTCCTCCAAATCAGTGTCCTCCATAAGGGACTGCAGTGGGGAGTTAATGTGTCTCCTTTTGCACATAGCATGCATGTCAAGGCACCTTCTCAGGGGGGAATTTCTGGGGAGGACTCAAAGTCTAGCTGCTCCCGTGGGGGAGCTCCCTGGGGCAAAGAGGCAGGAGGCTGTCCCTGAGGAAGAAGGATGGTGGAATCCATATCAGAAAGAGGGCACCAGGGCAGACTCAGAAAAAGTACAGGTGTGTACACTCACCATAAACATACATGTTAGAGTGCATTCACGGTTGCAGTCATTACATTTGGGTATTCTGCTGGCAGGTTGCCCTCAGTCGGCCTAATTAAAGTCTTGGGTCCTGCATCGGATGTGGTCCCTTCTTCCATGACGTCAGGTCATCGGGTGTATAAAACATACAGCCGACGCCATTACATCAGTTTTTCTTGCCCCAGATGTCCGGTGCCTCCCAAAAGGGGAGCAAAATATATAAAATAATTTAAAACACAATATACCTCTAAACAAAAGCAAATACACCAAAAAGGCTTTTAAGTGTAGTAAAAGGCGAGGCATAGTAAGAGAAAAACCAGGGGGCTGGAGGGAGAGTAACCAGGACTGCAACAGTGAATATACTCTAACACTACATTTATGTTAAGTGTACATAACTGTACTATGTTCTTGTTTCACTGTTACAGTCATTACATTTGGGTAGATTCCCAAAGCTATGGTTGGGAGGATGGATTTATACAACATTAGGACCGGCTACAAGGCCCTGCAAAACAGCAGTGGCAAAGCCAGCTCTGTATTTAAAGAAGATTGGTAAATGACAGTGCTTGGTGTAAGTATGAACTGAACTCCAGGTAGCAGCTTCTAGAATATCCCTGGTAGGAACACCTCTGAGAAAGACTGCAGAAGTAGATGCAGCCCTGGTAGAATGGGATCCGATCCTCTAGAGGAAAGGTTTTCCATGGTGTTGATAGCAGAAATGAATACAATGGCTATCCATTTGGAAATGGTTTGCTTTGAAACAACCTTTCCCTCTGCCCCTGCAGCAAATGCTACCAACAGTTCAGATTTTCTTTGAGATTTAGTCCTGTCCAAGTAAAATCTAAGTTGTCTGTGTACATCCAATGAATGCAGAATCCGCTCCCCCTTGTTCTGTGGATTCGGAAAGAAAGCTGGCAAATGAATGGACTGATTAAGAGCCACACTGGATACCACCTTGGGAATGAAGAATGGATTAGTCCTGAATGACACCCTGTCCGCATGAATGATGATTAAAGGCTCCACAGCCATAAAGGCCTGTAATTCAGAAATCCTTCCAGCCGAAGTGACTGCTAAAAAGAAGGCGGTTTTCCAGGAAAGAAATTTTAGGTCTGCGGTAGCAGCTGGCTCAAAAGGAGGAAGAGTGAATTTCTCCAATACAAAGTTAAGGTCCCAGGCAGGGGTTGGAGCTCTCCTGGGTGGCCTCAAGTTTTTGGCCCCTCTGAGATACTGCTTTAGCAGAGGATGAGAGAAGGGGGGGGGGGTCTGTGTTGTAATGAGTTGAAATGGCGGAGGCATGGATTTTTATGGAAGAAAAAGACAGGCCCTTGTGAAGCATCTCAATTAAGTATTGTAAAATCTGAGGTAAATTGGGCACTGCTGTGCTCATCCCTTGAGATAGATTCGAGGCACAGAATCTTTTCCATTTGCCAGCATAAGATTTTCTAGTACTAGGGTCTTCTCGCCTCCAAAATGACAACCATCACAGGTTTGCTGAGGGATGCTAAGGGGGAATTTAAGTGATTAGCCAAGCTGCAAGATTCAATGTTTGGAGCTCAGGGTGCAGAATTTGGTTGTTCTGACGAGACAGTAAGGAAGGTGTCTGAGGCAGGTGCCATGGAGAAATTTGTGGCAGACTACATAGGAGTGGGTACCAGTGTTGGTGAAGGCCAGTCTGAAGCAATGATTTTTGGTTTGCCCCATTTGACTTTTAGTAGAATTTTGGAGAGCAGAGACAGAGGGGGAAAGGCATAGACTGACAGTTTTTTTCCAGCTGAAGGACATAGCATCCACTTTCCAGGCATTTTTTTTTTAGGAGTTCTTGTGCAAAATTTGCCCAACTGGTAGTTCTGGGGTGAGGCAAAAAGATCCATGTCTGGGCTCCCCCATTTGCATGTCAACATGATGAAAATCCGTGGTTCCAGTTTCCATTCGTGTGGGTCCATGAGATTTCTGCTTAGTTCGTCTGCCAAAATATTCAGCTTTCCTGGCAGGAATTAAGCCTGTAGTTGTACCAGATAGCAGAAGGCCGTGTTCCACAATGCCATAGCTAGTCTGCAGAAGGGGTAGGAAAGTGTACCCCCTGCTTATGTACCACATAACTGTGGTGTTGTCAGTCTTTACCATTAGTTGTCCTGGATGAAGGTAGTCCTTGAAGGCTATCAATGTATTATGACTGATATGTAGGTACATTTCATTTGGGCTCCATTTGCCCTGAATGCACTTCCCTTCCAAATGAGCCCCCCCCATGTATAGTCAGATGCGTCTGTAGTTAAGGTTTGGGCGGCAGGGGATGGTGTGAATGGCAGTCCTTTGTTTTGGTGGCAGGCCTCTGCCCACCATAGGAACTCTGGTTGCAGGCAAGGTATGATAGGAATCATTGTTTCCAGGCTGTGACAATGTTGACTCCATAAACTTTTTAAGTACCACTGAAGTTTCCGCATATGGACTTAGACGAATGCTAGAGGCCATGAACCCCAAGGCTTGCAGTATTTGTCTTGCAGATAGCAAGGTTTTTGTGGCCACCTGTTTGAAGCAAGTCACCAAATGAATTTGCTTTTCTAGCGTAAGGGATGTCATCTGGGCAGTTGTATTCAAGCTTGCACCCAGGAATGTAATTTTTTGAGAGGGTACCAGTTGTGATTTCTTTTTGTTTATGGTGTTCCCTAGACGAGTTAGAACCCTTTTTACAAACGCCAGATGTTTTAGAAGTATGGCCTTGTTTTCTGCCTGAATTTGACAATCATCCAGGTTATGGATATATTTGAATAGTTCTTTGCATGCAAAATGCAATTACTGGAGCCAGGCACTTTCTAAGAACCCTGGGCGCAGTAGATAAGCCAAAGGGCAGTGCAGAGAACTGATAATGCAAGTAGCCTGCTTTGAAGCAGAGTTATCTTCTGCAAGATTCCCTGATCGGGATATGCAGGTAAGCATCTTAAATCTAGAGTTGCCAACCAGGCATCTTTAGCATAGGAAGTAACTGGCGAAGTCAGCATCTTGAATTTTGGAATGTCCAGAAAGGTGTTTAGAGTAGACAGCTTCAAAATTGGACACCATGATTTGTCTTTTCTGGGTACCAGGAAAAGTCTGGAACAGAAACCTTGCCCCTTTTCTTCTGGTACTAGTTGAATTGCCCCCACGTTTATGAGGGAAAGTACTTGTTTCTGAACCTCTGCCCACTGACTTGGGGGCAGGTCTGGCCATCCGTTTGGAGTTGGCAACGTGTGGAAATTAAATATGTATCCCTGGGACACTATTTAAAACCCATTTGTCCTGGGTTACAAGTTGCCAGTTTTTTGCATGAAGAGCCAGTTTTCCCCCCAAAGGGGTGGCTAAGAAGTAAGTGCTTGGGAATTTTAAAGGAAAGTCATTGAGACTGTTTGCCACAGGGAGGTGTCTTGCTGTTCCCAGATTTGGAAGTGGAGGCACCCCATTGCTTAGTTCTCAAAGTCCCTTGGGACTGAAACCTGGTGCTTTTGGAATGTCTGCGTTTGGCTTGAGTGGCTCTGGAAGGAAAGTATAGTTGTGTACGCTTACCATAAATGTAGATGTTAGAGTGTATTCACTGTTACAGTCATTACATTTGGGTAATCCTGCTGGCAGGTTGCCCTCAGTCGGCCTGACATCCAAAGTCTTGGGTCCTGCATCGGCCGCTGTCACACCTTCCCTGACGTCAGGAGTATAAAAGCAGCAGCAAACGCCATTTTCTTAAGTTTTACTTGCCCCAGATATCAGGCACCCCCTAAAATATACTCCAATATAAACTTTACTTTCTACAAGCAAATACACCACATAGATTGTATAAATCAGAGAAGGAAAGAAAAGTTCCAGCAGAAAAAGAGAGGGATGTCGGGTGGGTAACCTGGACTGCAACAGTGAATACACTCGGAACATCTACATTTATGTTAAGCATACACAACTGTACTACGTTATTCCAGTTTCACTGTTGCAGTCATTACATTTGTAGAGTCCCAAAGCTATGTTTGCGAGGCTGGAACTTGACAGCAGTAGGAGCAGCTATGAGGCCCTGCAGAACTGCAGTGGCAAAGCCTGCCCTGGATTTAGAGTAGAGTGGCAAATGGTAGTGCTTTGTAAAGGTGTGTACTGAACTCCAAGTAGCAGCCTCTAATATATGTCCTTGGTTGGTACTCCCCTGAAAAAGGCTGCTGAACTGGTTACAGCTCTGGTTGAATGTGGCCTAGTGTCTTTGGGTACTGGCTTGCCATGGTGTAAATAGCAGATACAAATGCAGTGCCCTATCAGCTTTGAAATAGTTTGCTTTGAGATGGCCTTTCCTTGTGATCCTGCAGCATATGCCACTAGTAATTGCTCTGTCTTCCTGAAAACTTTGGATCTGTCCAAGTAGAATCTAAGTTATCAGTGTACATCCAAAGAACGCAGCATTCTCTCCCTCTTGTTCTGTGGATTTGGATAAAAAGTTGGCAGATGAATAGTTTGGTTAAGAGCCACACTTGACACCACCTTAGGCATAAATTTTGGGTTTGTCCTCTGAGACCCCCTGTCTGGATAAAACATGAAAAAAGGTTCCACAGCCATGAGTGCCTTTATCTCTGAAACCAGTCTTGCAGAAGTTATTGCTAGGAGCAGAGCCGTTTTCCGAGATAAAAACTTTGTCAGCAGTAGCAGCTGGCTCAAAAGAAGGCAGGGTGAGTTTTTCCAAGACATAGTTGAGGTCCCATGCAGGCACTGGTGATCTCCTTGGAGGCCTTAAGTTTTTGGCTCCTCTGAGGTACTACTTTAATCAAGGATGAGAAAAGATTGGTGGCTCTGTATTGTAAATGAGCCGAAATGGCAGAGGCATGAATTTTAATTGATGAAAGAGACAGGCCTTTGTCCAGCATCTCGGTTATGTATTGCAAAATCTGAGGAATATTTGGAACAGCTGTGTCAGTTCCTTGTGCCTGGTTCCAAGCACAGAATCTCTTCCATTTTCCAACATAAGATTTTCTAGTACTAGGCCTTCTGGCTTCCAAAATGACATCCATCACAGCTTTACTGAGAGGTGCGTTTTGTATGCCTACATTATCCGCCATGCTGCCAAGTTTAAAGTACTGAGTTGCCTGTGCAGGATCTGATTGTTTTGCTGGGACAGTAGATGAGGTATTTGAGGTAAGGTCCAAGCTGGGCATTGAGACAAGTTCTTTAGGATTGGATACCAGTACTGGCATGGCCAGTCTGGGGCAATAGGCATCATCTTTGGCTTCTCCTGTCTGACCTTTAGGAGTACTTTGGGGAGGAGAGGCAGTGGAGGAAAGGCATATACTGATGAGATTTTTCCAGCTGAAAGATAGGGCGTCCACTTTCAATGCTGGTCTGTGATAAGTCCTTGTGCAGAATCTTTTTAGTTGGTAGGTGAGATGGGATGCAAATAGATCTATGTCTGGGCATCCCCATTTCCTTATGCTGAAGACTTGTGGATCCAGCTGCCACTCGTGGGGATCCATGAGGTTTCTGCTTAGTTCGTCTGCCAGAGTGTTTTCCTTTCCTGGCAGGAATTGTGCTTGCAGATGTACATGGTAAGTCAATGCTGTGTCCCACAAAGTTATGGTTAGTCTGCAAAGGAGGTAAGAATGTGTGCCCCCCTGCTTGTTTACATACCACATGACCATGGTGTGGTATATCAGTAGTTGTCCCGGACGAAGTAGGTCCTTGAAGACTGTCAGGGCATTTTGAACAGCTAGCATCTCCTTTTGATTGATATGTAGATGCATTTGGTTTGAGGACCATGTGCACTGACTGCGTCTTCCTGCCATGTGCCCCCCCCCCAGACATAATCTGATGCATCCATTGTTAGTATCTTCCTGGCTGGGGGTAATGTGAATGGCTGTCCTTTGTTCTGGTTACAAACTTTCACCCACCATCGAAACTCCTGTTGCAGGCAGGAAATGAGAATAATTGTTTCCTGGCTGTGGCAATGTTGAGTCCAAACACTTTTTAGGTACCACTGAAGTTTCCTCATATGCAGTCTTGCATATGGAATTAGGATGCAGGATGCCATGAAGCCCAAAGCCTGCAGAATTTTTCTTGCAGATAACTGGGCCTTTGTTGCCAACATTTTGCAATAGGTAGTCAGTTGCCTTTGTTTGTCTGGCATGAGATAAGCCATCTGGGCAGTTGTATTTAAGCTTGCACCCAGGAATATCTCGAGGGTACCAGTTCTGATTTTAGTTGATTGTGTACCCTAGGCATGTTAGAAGTCTTTTCACAAACACCAGATGCTGTAGAAGTATGTCCTTGTTCTCTGCTTGAATTAGACAGTCCAAGTAAGGATATATTTTTATTCCTCTTTGCCTGCAGAATGCAATTACTGGTGCCAGGCACTTTGTAAAGACCCTGGGCGCAGTAGCTAAGCCAAAGGGCAGTGCAGAGAATTGGTAATGCATTGAGCTAGCCTTGAATCTGAAGTATCTTCTGCATGATTGTCTGATTGGGACATTCAGGTATGCCTCTTTTAGGTCTAAAGTCAAAAGCCAAGCATTCTTGCCCAGCATGGGCAGAAGCTGCTGCAAAGTCAACATTTCGAATTTTGGTATATCCAGGAATGTGTTCAAAAATAGATAGGTTCAGTATTGGTCTCCAGGCCTTGTCCTTTCTAGGTACCAGGAACAGTAGAGTAAAATCCTTGTCCCTGCTCTTGTACTTGTTGAATGGCCCCCATGTCCATGAGGGATAAGATTTGTTTTTGTGCCTCTGCCCAGCCGTTTGCCTTTGGCAGGGTATGGAAATGGAACTTGTAGCCTTGTGACTATTTAGACCCCACTGGTCCTGGGTTATAATGTGCCAATTTTGTGAAAAAAGTGCTAATTTTCCCCCCAAGGGTGCTGCCAGGACATAAGTGCTTGTGCCAGCAGGGGGAAGTCATTGGGACTGTTTCTTGTATGGTTGTGATTTGTCTTCTCCAACTTTGGAGGTAGAAGCACCCCATTGCTTTGACCTGTATGAACCTTGCGCCTGGGATCTGCCTCTAGGGTTTCCGGATCTGCCCCTTTGAGATCTGTCTGACACAGGAAAGGACAGATTCTTTGTAGGCCAGTGTCTACTAAACCTAGGTGGCCGTACTTGTAAAAAAATCTTTGACAGTTTGCATAGATTTAGCTATGTCCTCCATTTTCTAACACACCTCTTCTGCCTTAACACCAAACAAAGTATCATGCTGTAAAGGTGCATCTAATGATTTTAACTTTAACATGATCAGGCAGATTTTGTTCCTTTATCCAAGCATGCCTTTTAATTACTGAAACCGTAACTGCGGCCCTGCAGGAGGCCTCCAAAGAATCAAAACCACATTGCAAAGTATGCTTTCCAACTTCTTCAGCTGCATCCAATAAATCCTGCATTTCCTTGTTTTCTGCACAGAGTTTACCAACATTTTCTGTTTAAGCAATGCTAGGACATGTTGCTGATATTTGAGCATATGAAACTGGCAGTTTTAAGACCCTTATAGCCAAGGTAGCAGATGTGTAAACCTTTTTTCCCCCCATCTATCCAGTACCCTAGAATCCCTGTCAGAGGGGGTAAGGTTTTTTGCAGCGGAAGCCTTAACCCCTTTGGGACCCTGTGAAATAGTTTCTGGGTCTGCAGCAGGGTTTTTAAAAAGGAATTTGAGAGTCAGGAACCCTGCAATATCAGTCAGGCTTAACAGGAGCTGGAGGTAAGGAGTCAGGTGTAAAACTAGACTCCGAAAACACATCATGTACAATGTCTAACACAGGTGGAATGGCCAGAGGCCTGTGTTGAGATAGTAAAAGGAAATCCCTGAGCATCGTTTTAGATTTTTAGATTCTGAAAAATCTTGGCTCTCCCAGTGGAAATACTCCCTCATGGTATGCAAGATTTCCCCCAAAAGAATAGTCCTCTGGAGGAGAAGCTGAAGGTATAGACTCTTCAGCATCAGAATCCTCATGGGGGGGGGGGGGGATATTCCTGATCATAAGAGGAATCAGAATAAATAGAAACCTGATCTTAAGATTCATAGTCAGTCTCTTGCCTAAGCCTCTTATCTGGAGGGGTATGGGAACCCCTGATCAATGTAATAAAGTCTGCCATTTTGAGCATCTGTTTTTTGAGCATAGAGGCCTGTCCACGTGGCTCTTTAGTTTGTTTCTTTGCTTTATAAGGTGCTTTAGTCTTTGAAGCAGAAGTCTGTTTAATGTAAAGATGTTTAGGTCCGAATACACCCTCAGAAGCCGGTGAGTGCTCAGCGGCTCCAAAACCATCTGAGGGAACAGTGTCAGAGGATCCAATACCTTTAATTTCCAGCTGTATAGCAGACTCCACGTGAGAGTCGGTTGCAGCCTGCGACTATAAAGTAGTAGGCGTCAGGGGATGCAAAAGCGCCTCACTGAGAACCGGCGAACCAGAGACTGGCTTGGGAGAAGCATCACCGTCCGTTTTGGACCTCGGTTGTTTCTCTCCTTTTCTTTGCGTTTTTTGTGAACTCCAGTAGTCAGATGGCCATCCTACGACATTTCTGGATAATTAAACCGGCGTCCAAAATAGTTTAAAGCAAAATCATACCGACGCTTAATAGTGCGTTGGTTAAATCTAGCACAAAACATATAACCAGAAAGTTGTGATCAGGGCCTAGGCAAGGAATACAGTAAGAATGAAAATCCTTGAGGTATTTGCTTTCCACAAGAAATACAATTAACTTTTTCTGCCATCTGTCTGGAGCAAGAAAAAAAAAGTTTCCCCAACGGGGTACTTAGCTTTATTGAAGACTTTGGGTCTGAAACTCAAACACAAAGATCTCAGGAGTCGGCCGACCGGCACTTGCGAACTGCTTCTGCTTTGGGCACCGCGCGGAAAGAAAGACTGAAGAAAATGGCGTTGGCTGCTTCTTTTATACCCCTGATGACCTGACGTCGGGGAAAGGGCAACAGCGGCCGACGTAGGACACAAGACTTTGGAATTCAGGCCGACTGAGGGCAACCTGCCAGCAGGATTACCCAAATGTAATAACTGCAACAGTGAAACATGAACAACATCTGGAAAGGACCAGTTCTTAGTAGGCCAGTGCCTACTTATCTTGGTGGTTGTACCTGTAAGAAATCTTTCAGTTTGCATAGATATAGCTTTATCTTCCATCTTTAACACTTCTTCAGCCTTATTACCAAAGAGAGACGGTCCTGCTGTAAAAAAAAAGCATCCAACAAATTTGCTTTTAACATGATCAGGCAGAGACTGCTCCTTAAGCCAAGCATGCCTAAGCACAAACCCAGTAACAGCAGCCCTGCAAGATGCATCCAAAGAATCAAAGCCACACTGCAAAGTATGTTTTCCAACTTGTTCAGCTGAATGCAATAAAAAGTACAGTTTTGTACCTACCATAAATGTAGATGTCCGAACTGGATAGCATCTGCAGTCATAACAAGTGGGTTGTCCTGTCGTCAGGCAGCCCTGCAGTCGGCCGGATTCCAAAGTCCGGTCCGCCGCTGATGTCGCACTCCACCCGACGTCATCTCTGGTCGTCTGCGGGTATAAAAGCACCAGCCGACGCCATTTTCCTCAGTGTTTCTTGCCCCAGATGCCAGTAGCCCTCTTGCAGGCTAAAATTTGGATAGATGCCAATGTTTCCAAATAGATAGAGGTAAACACAACAATAAGCATGTATGTACATATATACAAACAAATACACCATAAAGACTCCCCAACAGCTAGCTATTAGGAGGGTAAACACCCTAGGAGTACCACAGAGGGGAAGGAGGGAGGTGACTGCAGATGCTATCCAGTTCGGACATCTACATTTATGGTAGGTACAAAACTGTACTATGTCCTTCATGGATGCATCTGCAGTCATAACAAGTGGGTAGAATACCATAGCCAACTAGGGGAGGAGGACAAAAGTAGATTATGGTGTGTTGAGGATCCCTTGCAGTACAGCAGTGGCAAACCCTGCTCGGGATCTGGAATAAAGAGGCAAATTATAATGCTTGGCAAATGTATGCACGGAGGTCCAAGTAGCCGCCTCAATAATGTCTTTGGTTGCCACAAGAAGGCTGTGGTAGTGGCTGCTGCCCTTGTAGAATGAGGTCTTATGTTCTGTGGAATTGGTTTTCCATGGAAGGAGTAACAGTATCGTATGCAATTTCCTATCCATTTGGAGATTGTCTGTTTGGAAATAGCTTTTCCTTCCCTTCCTGCTGCATAGGCTACAAAGAGTTGGTCAGTCTTTCTGCTATTTTTTGTTCTGTCCAAGTAGTAGCGTAGCTGTCTATGTACATCCAAGGTATGCAGTATTCTTTCCCTCTGTTTTGTGGGTTGGGAAAGAAGGCACGTGGTGAATTGCCTGGTTTAAAGACACTCTGGATACCACCTTGGGCATAAATGTTGGGTTAGTCCTCAAGGACACTCTATCTTGGTGGAAGATTAGGAAGGGTTGCACTGCCATTAAGGCCTGTAGTTCTGAAACCCTCCTTGCTGAAGTAATTGCCAGTAGGAAAGCAGTTTTCCATGACAGGTGTTGTAGGTCTGCTGTTGCTGCTGGTTCAAAGGTGATAGTGTCAACTTTTCTAGCACAAAGTTTAAATCCCAAGCTGGTAATGGTGGTTTCCTTGGAGGTTTTACATTCTTGATTCCTCTGAGGAACTGCCTGAGCAAAGGTGCTGTAAAAACAGGTGGATCAAAGCTGTATCCTGCTGAAATAGCTGATGCATGTATCTTGATGGAGGAGTAGGACAGGCCTGAATGAAGAAGTTCGCCAGATACTCCAGAATGTTAGGTATATCTATGTTTGACACATCTTTTCCTCTTTCCGTACTCCTAAATGACAAACCTTTTCCATTTTCCAGCATAGTTCCTTCTTGTTGAAGGTCTTTCAAGAATAATGTCTTTAACTCTTTGGGAAAGTTCTGGATTAGCTGCTGCTATGTGATGTTCTATGCAGTCAGTTGCAGCGCTTTTAGGTTTGGATGTATGATGCTGTAGTAGTTCTGAGTTAACATCAAAGGCATCAGTGGTATTGGCCACATATTGTTCGAGACATGCTCTTCAGTAGTGGGTACCAGTGTTGTCTTGGCCAGTTTGGAGCTATCAGGATTATCCTTGGACGTTCTTCCCTTATTTTTAGCAGTACCTTGTGTATCAAAGGAAGAGGTGGGAATGCATATGCTGTTAGGCCTTTCCAGTTGAAGGAGAGTGAGTCCACTTTCCATGCTAGTGGGTGGAATGTCCTTGTGCAGAATTTTTGAGCTGGTAATTGAGAGGTGATGCGAATAGGTCTATCTGTGGCATTCCCCATTTCTTTGAGATGGTCTTGAAGATGTCCGGGTGCAGCTTCCATTCGTGGGCATCCGTGGTTCTGCTTAATATGTCTGCCAGAGTATTGTCTTTCCTGGTACAAATATTGCCTGTAACTGAATGTTGTAGCTGAGTGCCAGGGTCCACAGCTCCAAGGTCATTCTGCATAGGGGTATGAATGAGTGCCTCCCTGTTTGTTGATGTACCACATGACTGTGGTGTTGTCTGTCCTTATCATCAACTGGCCCTCTTGGAGAAATGGTTTGAACTTTTGGATTGCCAGTTTTACTGCCAGCATTTCTTTTAGATTGATGTGCAGGTGAAGTTGATCCTGTGTCCACAATCCTTGCACGCATTTGTCCAGCATGTGGGCCCCCATCCTAGGTCTGAAGCGCCTGTTGTGATGGTCTGGCTTGGTTGACATCTGCGAAAGGGTAGGCCTGTGTTTGACTGGCATGCCTGAGCCCACCATAGGAACTCCTGTTTTAAGCATGGAATTAGTGGGATTTCTGTTTCTAGACTGTGTCTGTGTTGGGACCATAAATTCTTTAGGTACCACTGTAGTTTCCTCATATGTAGTCTGGCAAATGGGACCAAGATTATGCATGATGCCATGAAGCCCAAGGCCTGTAGAACTTTTCTTGCTGTTAACTTGTTCAGCTTTGTTAGTGCCAAGAAGTAAAGAGGAAGTTCTTTTGTTTTTCTGTAGTCAGGAATGCCATTTGTTGTACTGTGTCCAATTCCCCAAGAAAGTCCTTGTTTGGGATGGTATCAGTCTTGACTTTTGTAAATTGACTGTGTATCCCAGTCCTTGTAGCAAGTAAATGACCCTTTGTAAATATGTTGTCAGCTTGCTTTTGTTGTCCCCTTGTAGCAGGCAGTCGTCCAGGTATGGGTAAATTTGAATTCCTGTAGTCTGCAATTTACTGATGCCAGGCATTTTGTGAATACTCTGGGCAGTAGATAAGCCAAAGGGCAATGCTGAGAATTGATAGTGCTCTGATCCTGCAAGAAATCTGAGGTATCTTCTGCAGATTGGTCGGATGGGGACGTGCAGGTATGCCTCCTTGAGATCTAGAGTTACCAGCCAAGACTCCTTGCCCAGCATGGGAAGAAGTTGCTGTAGGGTCAGCATTTTGAATTTTGGGACAATGATATATGTATTTAAGGTGGACAGGTTGAGAATTGGTCTCCAACTTTTTCCTTTCTTGGAACTAGGAATAGTCTGGAGTAGAACCCTTTCCTTGTTCTGCTGTTGGCACTCTTTCCACAGCTTTCATGTTTGCTAACTCCATTATCTGAGCCTCTGTTTTTGATTTGGAGGTAGATTTGGCATTCCTCTTTGACTGGTAAAGTGTGGAAGTGAAACCGTAACCTTGATCTATGGTTTGTAAAATCCACTTGTCTTTTGTTATGCAGTGCCAGTTCTTTGAAAATAAGGTTAACTTTCCGCCTAGAGGGGCTGCTATTTGCTCCCTGCTAGGGGGATTTAGGATTAAGTCACCGCGGTTGTGCTGATGTAGTGGCAGTGGCTGTGTCTGTGCCTCTGTTGTTACCTTGCCACTGTCGCCTCTGTAGGCACCTCCTCTGGATTGGTTTCTGCCTCTGGAACGTCTATTTCTACCCCTTTGAAATTTTGTGGAGTCAGGAAAGGACCAATTTTTGGCAGGCCAGTTCCTGCTAAACCTTGGGGTTGAACCTGCAAGAAATCTTTAACAGTTTGAACAGATTTTGCCTTTTCTTCCATTTTCTTCATAACCTGCTGGGCGGTGTACCAAACAAACTTGTCTTGTCCATAGGAGCATCTAGCAACTTAGCTTTAACATGATCCGTAAAGCTTGTTCCTTTAGCCATGCATGCCTTCTTATCACTGTGCCTGTCATGGCTGATCTAAATGAAGCCTCCAGTGCATCATAGCCACATTTTAAGGAATGGTTGCTAACCTGTTGTATGTTATTTACCATCTCTAATACATATTTCTTATCAAGAGATTCATCAGTGGTTAATTTTTAGTTAACTGATCAAGCATAAACTCTTGGTATTGTATCATGTGAAACTGACAGTTCAAAGCTCTAGCTGAGAGAGTAGCTGAAGTGTAGACCTTTTACCCCATCTGTCTAGTGACCTAGCTTCCCTTTCAGAAGGAATAGGGTTTTAGCTGTGGTCGCTACTGCCTTGGGACCCTGGGATATAGTTTCTGGGTCTGCAAGTGGGGCCTTGTAAAGGTGGTGATGAGTATCTGGCACCCTGTAAAATCTGTCTGGTTTGGCAGGGCTGGGGTAAAGAATCTGGAGGAGCAGACATCATTGAAAGCATCATCCACCACAGAGAGAACAGGAGGTATAGCTAAGGGCCTGTGCTGTGGGAGGTGCAGAAAGGTCCTAAGTCTTTTCTGGAGTCTGAAAAATCCTGTTGCTGCCATTGGAACTGTTCTCATGGCATGCAAGGTTTCCCAAAGGAGAATTCTTCTGGTGGGGAAACAGCTGGAATGGATTCTTCAGCATCCGAATCTTCAAAATTGGAGAAGGGAGCCTCAGGCTGATCAGTTATGTCTGATTCATCAGCAGAATCATCAGTAGAAACTGGCTCAGGGGCTCTGCCCTAGATCTCTTCTCAGGGCGCTGAGAGGCCCTATCTGGGTGAGGTTGAGATCCTCTAATTAAAGAAATTAAATCTTCTGCCAAAGAAAGCATTTGAGAACTAGAAGAGGGCCTGGATGTGGGGGTTTAACAGGCACTGATTTAGTAGTCTTGGCTGCTTTAGCCCTGGCGAAGGCCTTAATGGACATGGCAGCTGGAGGCCTAGCAGCACCACGTGCTGGGGTAGAGACATCCAAGGATGGTGTCTGATAAGTCCACCACCGTAGTGGGTAAACTTTCTGAGGTAGATTCAAGAGTTGTAGCAGGGGCCTCAGTTGTTAGAATAGGTTCAGCTGTACTTTGAGCAGTTTTCGGTTTCGCCGAAACCGAGACACTCGCGATTTTTTTTACCGTGGTTTATGTCGGTCTTTATCTTTGCTTTTGGGGGTAGTCGGAGGATCCGACGGCATAATGTACGCAAAATCAGTACCGAAACTGTTCTGCAAACTCCGACCGACGCTCTGCGGTTAAAAAAGCACAGGCGAACAGGCTGCTACGTGGGCTGGGCCTAAACAAGGCAGACAGTAAGAGTGGAAATCTTTATGAGGTATGTTTCCCACAGGTTAAACAATTGTTAACTTTTTCTGACATCGGCTGAGGCAAGAAAGAGTCCCCAACGGGTACTTAGCTTTAGAAGTCTTCAAGTAGTATTCGAAGTAATCTCTGGATCCGACCGACCGGCACTTGCGAACAGCTTCTGCTTGGTGCGGCCGCAAGAAAGACTGAGGAAAATGGCGTCGGCTGATGCTTTATACCAAGACCAGAGATGACGTCGGGTGGAGTGCGACATCAGCCGGCCCTCGAAGCGCGGACTTTGGAATCCGGCCGACTGCAAGGCTGCCTGACGACAGGACAACCCACTTGTTATGACTGCAGATGCATCCATGAAGGACATCCTGTAAATCCTTATTTTCCACACAGTCAGAAATCTTCATTTTATGTTTAAGCAGTCCCATGATATGCTGTTGATGATATTTTAGCATATGGAATTATTGAGTTTAAAGCCCCGATTGCCAAGGTTAAAGCATAAACCTTTTTTTTACCCCATCTATCCAAAGCCCTGGAGTCTCTATCAGAAGGGGTAGGATTTTTAGCAGTAGAAGCCTTAATGCCCTTGGGCTCCTGAGAAATGGTTTCAGGGTCCTCAACAGGATTTTTGAAAAGGAATTTGTGGGAGTCGGGAACCCTGTAGTATTGGTCTGGCTTACAAGGGGCCGGAGGCAGGGAATCAGTGGTCATACTGGATTCTGAAAACACATCAACAATGCCTAGTACAAGAGGTATAGCCAAAGGCCTATGCTGAGGAAGGAGGAAATCCCCAAGCCTCTTTTTGGATTCAGAAAAATACTGACTTTCCCAGTGGAAATGCTCCCGTAAGGTATGTAAAGTTTCCCCAAAACAGAAATCCTCAGGGGGAGAAGCAGAAGGAATGGAATCTGCATCAGAGTCCTCCTAAGTAGGCATGGACAAATCCTGCTCATTAGAAGAGTCAGAAGAAACAAAGTCCTGTTCAGAAGACTCTGTCAAGTTCAGCCGTAGGTCTCTTGAAAGGGGGGGTTGACTACCCCGGATTACAGTAATTAAATCTTCAGCCATTTTAATCATTTGTTTTTTAGGCATAGCGGCCTAAACATGTGGCCTAGGCGTCGGTTTTTTTAGACATGGATCAAGATTTTGGTCTTAATATTGAAGGCGGTGTGTTTAATATACAATCTATAGGTCTGAATACACCCTCAGAAGCCAGCCCTTGCATAGCGGCTCCAGACCCATCCAAGGTAGAGACATGCGCGGGTTCCAAAGGTGAAGCATCTCGCAGCATACCGGACTCTGAAAGGGTCTCAGTAGAGGCCTGCGAATCAGAAGTAGCAGGTATCAAGGGCTGCGAAAGCACCTCTGAGTACCGGCGAACTGGCGACTGGCTTAGGAGAAGCATAGTCAGTTTTGGACCTCAACGGCCTGTCGTCTTTGCGTTTTTTTGGTATTCCAGTATTCGGATGACTAACAGACGTCATTTCTGGATAATTAAACTGAGAACCGAAATATTTAGAAGCAAAAATGTACTGATGACAGTGCGCCGATTAAATAAAGCACAAAAACTGACAGTAAAGTACATCGTGGTCAGGGCCTAGGCAAGGAAAACAGTACAAATGGAAATCCTTACGAGGTATTTGCTTCCCACAAGTAATGCAATCATTAACTTTCACTGACATCAGTAAGGAGGGGGGGGGGGGAAAGATCCCCCAATGGGGTACTTAGCTTTTTAGTTGAAAACTTCGGTTGAAAACAAAAATTTCAGGAGTCGGCCGACCGGCACTTCCGAACTACTACTGCTTTGGGCACCGATCAGCAAGAAAGACAGATGTAATGGCGTCGGCTGCATGTTTTACACCCATGACAACCTGACGTCATGGAAGAAGGGACAGCATCCGACGCAGGACCCAACTGTAATGACTGCAACAGTGAAATACGAAGAACATCAAGATTTTCAAGGGTCTCGGCAGGAATCAAGTGAACCTTCTCCACCAAGTCGAAAGCAGGAGAGCTAACAGTCTAAGAAGGGGCTACAGATGGGTTTGCCACCCTACGGTTCAACGGGGGAGTCTGAGCTGAAGCTCCAGATGCTGAGACTCCCAATTGGAAGGCTTTGCTCTGAAAAATCCAGAGCAGACACCCTCCCCTCGGATCCGGCACAAAGGCTAGAGCTCCAACAGCCTGAAGGATCCAACCTACTCAAGGTAACAGACTGTGTCGAGGTACAAGGTACAGTCAGCACTGACCCCTCGACACAGAGTCCTCCGTACACTTACGGAAGCCTGGTTTAGGGTTCTCACACAATTCCAGCAGAGGCACCCAAGCAGAACACACGCTGCAGTTAAGTCAAAACGTTTTTTTTTTTTAACACTGACAAACAGCGCAAGGGTGGGGAGGTACAAAGAATAGAAAAAGAAAAAAAGTAGAGAATCACAAAAAACTCACTAAAACAAAAGGTCAGAGCAGTGGATCACAATGCTTATGCTAGCGCGCCAAACGAGATCCGAAGGAAGGAGGGAGGGAGACAGAATTATGGGTAGGGGAGGAGCTTGGAGCAGATGCTAGAAATGCGGACAAGTAGGATCCGGTTGGATCCAAGTACCCACAGGTTAAAGGACAAATGAAGACCACTTCAGATAATGTGCTCCCAGTTACCTCTTTCTCCATCACTCCTCCAACATTTGCTACGTATCCAAGGAAAAATTCCTGAAGTATACTTGGGATATAAAAATACCTATGCAAATTCTTTCAAGCAGACACTAAAACCTGGCTGCATATACTTGGGGGCCCTATGTGCTTCGGTTCTAGATTCAAATAAAAACTCTAGCAGAGCAGATATTTCACACAAATTACCCCATCCCTTTCCCTTTACTCCGAGATCAAGCCCCAGTAGGGAAGGCGGCCTCCTTGTAGCCTGCAATTCAAATGTTGTCTTGGCCTCATCACACTATCACATTTCCTGCCAGATTTAATTTTCTCCCTTGGCTAAGCTTGCCCAGTAAATTCCAGCCAACTCTTGTTTTCTGTACCCCTATTTGGAGTAATCCCTTTCGGCAAACATTTTTCCGTTCTCATATTGGCTTAATTCTTACATTTTATGCCAATTTGTGAACATTCTGTATGGTTATTAGTCCCCGTAAGGAACTGTATCCAGAAACTCACTCTTTCTTGAACCTCCCCAGCACCTCAATATCTTCCCTTTTTCTCTGAATTACAATCTCCTGCTTATATTTTGTATATGAACCTTAACCATATAGAACTCTAAAACATCCCCCCTCAAAGCAGATAAACCTAAACCACCTTGTTCTATTGAATGATCGCCTTATCCCACTTAACTCTTACACGTTTTCCCTCCCAAATAAATTTCTTTAATTCTTTATTATTGTCCACAACTTCTCCTTGGATACATAAAATGTAAGCCTGACCCATATACAAGACTAAAGGGAATAAACATTTTCACTCCTTTTTCCTTACTCTCATTAAATATTCCACTTTCTCAATTTTTCTATTATCTTTTATCTTCTTCCCACATATCCATACCTGCCATAACAAATGCCTTTTTAATCCATACTCCTAAACACTTCATCTTCTGTCCCCATAAATATGGGTACTGCTGAACCAACTCGTATGGGTAAATAATTTACGGCTATAGCCTTTATCTTCAGTAATTTTATATACCGAAAAGACCTGAAACTCTCTCAGTGTTCCACAACACAGATGTCCTTTTCTGGTTTTATCGAGTACAAAATAACACCTGCAAATAAAGCCAAACTTTCTTTGTCAATGGCTCAAAATATAAAGCAAATAGCAAAAGGGGAAAAAAATAAAAAGATTATACCCCTGCTTGGTTCCTCTGTTCAAATGCAGCTTATCTGAATGGGGCCCTCCTACTTTAATTCCAGCATCAGATCCTTGATATGTATATTTTTATAAATTAAACTTATTTTAATCGAGGAATGACCAATACTTCCATGCTCTACTCAAAATCCCAGCTTACTCTGTGAAATGGCTTCTCTGCATCAAAACCCACCAACAAATGTACCTTCATGCTTTCTGCTTCTCACTGGATCATCCTTTGTTCTATTGGTCCACAGCTATCAATTTTGGCAACACCTTTGTCATTCTTTTAGCTAGTATAGACTAACATTTTATAAATCTTGGTATAAAATTGAAATCGGTCTGTATCAAGGTGGGTCCTCCGATAAAGTACAGTTTTGTACCTACCATAAATGTAGATGTTCGAAGATCCACATTGCTGCAGTCCTAACACTTGGGTAGTCCGCTGTCCCAGTCGGCCCGAATACCAAAGTATAAGGCTGACGTCGGTCAAGGCGCATTAGTCTGACGTCAGGGTACAAATGCGCATGACCGACGTCATATCCTCAGTCTTTTCTTGCCCCAGATGTCAGAAGACCCTAGAAAGATAAGGCCAAAACCAAAAAACACCAAACACCCCTGTACCAAATATATGTACAATATATACAAATTTACAAAAGTACAACCCCACCCACACAACCACCCCTAAACACAGAGGGGAAGGAGGGAGGGTAAATTGGACTGCAGCAATGTGGATCTTCGAACATCTACATTTATGGTAGGTACAAAACTGTACTATGTTCTTCATCTCACATTGCTGCAGTCCTAACACTTGGGTAGAATCCCAAAGCAGAGGTAAGGGAGGCTGGCAAATCATAAAGAAGCAGGAGCAGTCAACATTCCCTGCAAAATAGCCGTGGCAAAACCAGCCCTAGATTTAGAGTAGAGAGGAAGGTGGTAATGCTTAGAGAAAGTATGCACTGAACTCCAAGTAGCTGCCTCCAAAATATCCTTAGTGGCCACCCCCCTTAGAAATGCTGTTGAAGTGGCAGTAGCCCTAGTGGAATGAGGCCTAATCCCAGCTGGAATCTCCTTGCCATGATGGGAATAACAGAATGCAATGCAAAACCCAATCCACTTAGATATAGTTTGTTTTGACACAGCCTTGCCCTGAGAACTCAAAGCAAAAGAAACAATCAACTGCTGAGACTGCCTAAAATCCCTAGTCCTGCTTAAATAATAACGCAACTGCCTGTGTATATCTAAAGTGTGCAAAATCTTTTCCCCCTTATTTTGGGGATCTGCATAAAAAGTAGGCTTAAAGCCACACTAGAAACCACCTTAGGCATAAAGGAAGGATTAGTACGTAATGATACCCTATCCTTATGGAAAATCAAAAAAGGCTCAACCGCCATAAGGGCCTGCAATTCAGAAACCCTTCTTGCAGAAGTAATGGCCAACAAAAAAGCAGTCTTCCATGACAAGTATTTCAATTCAGCAGTAGCCGCAGGCTCAAAAGGTTGTAGAGTAAGTTTCTCCAACACAAAATTGAGGTCCCAAGCAGGAGTAGGAGCTCTACGTGGGGGTCTTATATTCTTTGCCCCTCTAAGAAATTGCTTGAACAAAGGATGAGAAAACAATGGTGGGTCACAATCATAGTGAGCTGAAATTGCTGCAGCATGAATCTTAATGGAAGAGAAAGACAAACTTTTGTCCAATAACTCAGTAAGATATTGAAGAGCCACACTCAAATTAGGCCCAGAAACATCCAAATCCTTTGCTGCACTCCAAAATAAAAATCTCTTCCATTTTTCTGCATACACTTTACGTGTACTAGGTCTTCTGGCTTCCATAATCACATTTAAAACTTGTTGAGGAAGTTGAGACCTGCTGTGGTTCAAAACAGAATATGCCAGGCTGTTAGATGGAGAGTGAAGCTTGACATTGAGTAGATGACCGTCCCTCTGAGACAAAAGGTGTGGAATCAACGGTAAAGGCCATGGAGGCTTCCTTACCAGATTCCTCAGTAATGGGTACCAGTGTTGCGAGGCCAATCTGGAGCTATTAAAATCATCCTTGGCTTGTCTTGTCTGACCTTTAGAAGTACCTTTGGGAGGAGAGGCAGAGGTGGAAAGGCATACACATGAAGATTTTTCCAACTGAAAGAAAGAGCATCCACTTTCCAAGCTGTGTGATGAAACCTTTTTGTGCAAAACTTTGGCAGCTGATGGTTTAGTGGAGAAGCGAACAGATCTATGTCTGGAGTTCCCCATGACACTGTCAATTTCCGAAATACATGAAGATCCAGTTTCCACTGTGGGGATCCATGATTTGCCTGCTTAACACATCTGCTAAGGAGTTCTGTGCTCCTGGCAGAAACCTTGCCTGAAGATTTAGCTGCAAGCTGAGCGCAGTCTCCCACAAAATCATTGCTTGCCTGCATAGAGGATAAGAATGCGTTCCCCCTTGCTTGTTGATGTACCACATGACAGTTGTGTTGTCTGTTAGAATCAACACCTGCCCTGGAAGAAGTAACTCCTTGAAAGCCATTAATGCAAACTGGACTGCTAACATCTCCTTCATGTTGATATGTAGATGCTGTAGTCTGGCAGGCCACTTGTCTTGTATCCACTTTCCATTCAGATGAGCTCCCCAAGCTATGTCTGAGGCATCTGTCGTTAGAATCTGACTCACCTCTGGCCGGGTCACAGAGAGTCCCTTGTTTAGGTGACATTCCTGAGCCCACCACCAAAATTCCTTTTGAATGCAAGGTATTATTTGAATGACAGTGTCCAAATCCTGGCAGTGCTGTGTCCATACATTTTGAGATACCATTGCAGCTTCCTCATATGCAGTTTGGCATTGGGAAGCACCAGAATACAAGATGCCATGAACCCTAAGGCTTGAAGGACTGTCCTTGCAGTCAGCCCGGACTGAAGAGATAGTTGATGGAAGTAAAGGGAAAGATTCTTTTGTTTGCCGGGGTTAAAAAGGCCATCTGGGTTGCTGTATTCAGTCTCACACCCAGAAAGCACATGTCTTGAGAGGGTACTAGACTGGACTTTATTTCGTTCACAGAATACCCCAGGCATCTTAGCACTGCTATCACATATTCCAAATGCTGAAGAAGCTCGTCCTTTTCTTGAGCCAGAATCAGGCAGTCGTCCAAGTAAGGATAGATTTGTATTCCTTTTAGCCTGAAGAAAGCTATGACTGGAGCCAGAACTTTTGTGAATACTCTGGGCGCAGTAGATAAGCCAAAGGGCAATGCAGAGAACTGATAATGGGAATTCCCAGCTCGAAAACGCAGCAGATACTTCCTGCAACTGAGTCTGATAGGCACATGAAGGTAAGCCTCCTTGAGATCTAAAGTTACCATCCAGTGATCTTTGCCCAGCAGAGGTAAAAGCTGTTGTAACATCAACATTTTGAACTTGGGAATGTCCAGATAAGTGTTGAGGATAGATAAATCCAAAATCGGTCTCCACGTGTTCCCCTTTTTTGGTACTAGGAACAGGCGAGAATAAAATCCTAGGCCCCTTTCTGGCACAGGAACCGACTGAATGGCCCCTATTTGGAGTAACAGAGAAATTTGTTTGTGAGCCTCTTTTCTTTGTATAGGAGGAATGTCTGGCATGCCTTTGAAAGGAGGCAAGGTATGGAAATAAAACCTGTAACCGTGGTGAATGATATCCAATACCCATCTGTCTTGGGTAATTAAACTCCAATTTTCTTTGAAAAGTGCCAGCCTTCCTCCCAAAGGTGCTGCCAGATGAGAAGGCTCTGGCAGCTGAAAAGGCAGGTCATTGGGTCTGCTTACGAAAGGACTGACCCCTGCCCTCACCAGAAGACTGAGCCGGTGAACTCCCTGTTCTAGGCCTAAAAGAACCTTGAGCTCTGCCCCTACCACGTCTAGACCTACCCCTAGGCTGGGAATCATAAGAAGGATATGTCCACCCCTTAGTAGGCCAATTTCTACTAAACTTCGGAGGCTGAACCTGCAAAAAATCTTTAACAGTCTGCATAGACTTAGCCTTGTCCTCCATTTTCTTTAAAACTGCTTCCACAGGCGAACCAAATAACACATCAGATTGTAAAGGAGCATCTAAAATCCTTGTCTTCACATGCTCAGCTAAATTCTGATCCCTCAGCCAGGCGTGCCTGCGAAGAACAGAACCAGTGGCTGCCACCCTCGAAGAGGCCTGTACAGCATCAAAACCACATTGCAGGGAATGCTTACCCACCTGTTCAGAAACATGAACTAAATCCTGCAACTCTTTACACTCAATACCTTCCGCCAGAGCATCTACCTTAGACTTCAATTGTGAAAGGAGATAATTTTGGTATTTTAACATGTGAAACTGGCAATTCAAAGCCCTCATGGCCAAAATGGAAGTAGTATACACCTTCTTACCCCATCTATCCAAAGCCCTTGCCTCTTTATCAGGAGGAACAGGATTTTTAACAGAAGCCTTAACACCTTTAGGGCCCTGAGAAACAGTTTCTGGGTCTGCCCTAGGACTCTTAAAAAGATACTTATGAGCTTCAGGCACCCTATAATACCTATCCGGTTTAACTGGGGCAGGAGGCAAAGAATCAGGGTTCAGGGAAGCCTCTGCAAAAACATCTTCCACCACATCCAGAACAGGAGGTATAGCTAAAGGCCTATGCTGGGGAAGAAACAAAAATTCCCTAAGCCTCTTCCTGGAATCAGAGAAATCTTGACCTTCCCATTTAAAATGCTCCCTCATGGAATGAAGAGTCTCTGAAAAAGAAAAATCCTCAGGAGGAGAAGCCGAAGGAGTAGAATCATCTACATCAGAATCAGAATAAGGAGGAAACTCCTGCAAGTCTTCAGCCGAAGACTCAGAAGCCTCCGAACACTGCTCAAAACTCTCAAGCTCAGGTTCCACCCTAGGCCTCTTATCAGGAGGGGGCATAGAACCTCTAATCATAGTAATCAAATCTTCTGCCATTTTAAGCATATGTTTCTTAGGCAGAGACCCTGAAGAACTAGGAACCCCACTGAAGTTAACCCTGGCCTGCCTCTCAAGAAGCCTTGGAAACAGAAGGGAGGGCCTAACCACCTTAGGAAGGGAGGGGAGAACAGTTACCTGAGAAGCCCCTTCAGCCTGGCCTACCTCCTGAGAGGACACATCTTGTAACAGTAAAGTCTCTCCCTGAGAGTCCAAAGGAACTTCTGGCAGAACCACCGGCTCCACCGAGCCCTCTAAAGAACCGACGTCAGGGACAGACGGTTCTTCCAACCTAGGCTTTGCTACTTTGTCCTTGCGCTTTTTAGGCGAAGCGGCCGGAGCATCCGACGGCATGTTATAATTACAACGCTTCCCAAAAACTAACCTGGCACAATCTAATCTTCTCTTTATAGTGCGTTTGTTAAATCTAGCACAAGAGTGACAGCCAACAACGTCGTGCTCAGGCCCTAAGCAAGGTATACACAAGGTATGGTAGTCCCTATGAGGTATCTGTTTCCCACAAGAAATACAGTTATTCACTTTTTCTGACATCCGTTAAATACTGAGGCAAGAAAAACCAAAATATTCCCAACGGGTACTTAGCCAACTTTGATTCGGTCTGAAACTCCGACTTCAGAAAATTTCAGAACGCCAACCTGCACTCGCAATACTGCTTCTGCATCGGACCATGCGGCAAAAAAGACTGAGGATATGACGTCGGTCATGCGCATTTGTACCCTGACGTCCTGACGTCAGACTAATGCGCCTTGACCGACGTCAGCCTTATACTTTGGTATTCGGGCCGACTGGGACAGCGGACTACCCAAGGGTTAGGACTGCAGCAATGTGAGATGAAGAACATCTGCATACTACAGTGGGTATAAAAAGTGTACACACCCCTGTTAAAATGCCAGGTTTTTGTGATATAAAACAATGAGACCACAATCAATCATTTCAAAACTGTTCCCCACCTTTAATGTGACCTATAACCTGTACAATTAAATAGAAAAACAAATCTGCTAGGGAAAACAAAAATAAAAAACCTACAAGCTGGTTGCATAAGTGTGGACACCCTTAAACTAATACTTTGTTGAAGCATCTTTTGATTTAATTACAGCAATCAGTCTTCTTGGGTAGGAGTTTATCAGCACTGAACATCTTGACGTGGCAATATTTGCCCACTCTTCCTTGCAAAATGCTCCAAATATGTCAGGTTGCGAGGACATCTTACGCACAGCCCACTTCAGGTCACCCTACAGATTTTCTATTGAAATTAGGTCTGGGCACTAGCTGGGCCATTCCAAAACTAATTTTCTTCTGCTGAAGCCATTCTTTTGTTGATTTGGATGTATGTTAGGGATCATTGTAGTGTTGAAAGGTGAAATTCATCTTCAGCTTTCTAGCAGATGCCTGAAGGTTTTGGGCCAAAAGTTACTGGTATTTGGAACTGTTCATAATTCCCTCCACCTTAACTCAAGCCCCAGTTCCAGATGAAAACCAACCCCAAAGCAGGATACTGCCACCACCATCCTTCATCGTGGGGATGGTGTTCTTTTGGTGATGAAAGTGTTTTTGGGCCAAATGTACCTTTGGGAATTGCAGCCAAAAAGTTCAACCTTGGTCTCATCAGACCATACCACATTTCCCACATGCTTTTGGGGGGACTTTATGCATAGTTTTGCAAATTTTAGCCAGGCCTGGATGTTTTTCTGTGCAAGAAAATATTCTGTCTTGCAACCCTAACCCATAGTCCAGACATATGGAGAACACAGGAAATTGTCACAAAGTACACAACCAGTACTTGTCAAATTCCTGCAGCTCCTGCAGTGTTGCCGTAGGCCTCTTAGCAGCCTCCCTGACCAGTTTTAGTCTAGTCTTTAATTTTGGAGGTACGTCCAGTTCTTTGCAACGTTATTGTTGTCCCATATGTTCTCCAGTTTTTGAGGACTGCCTTCACCATGTTCCATGGTATATCCAATGATGTGGACATTTTTTTGTACTCTTCTCCCGACACCTTTCAGCAATGAGATGGATGGCAGGTGTGTACCCAAGAAGACTGAATGCTGTAATTAAATAAAAAATGCTTCAAGAAAGTATTAGTTTAAAAATGTAGACACTTATGCAACCAGCTTATTTTAAGTTTATTTTTTATTTTTTATTATTTTCCCCAACAGGTTTTTCAATTGAATTCTACAGGTTATAGGTCACATTAAAGGTGGGAAAAGTTTTGAAGTGATTTATTGTGGTCATTTTTTTAGATCACAAAAACCTGGCATTTTAACAGGGGTGCGTACACTTTTTACATCCACTGTAAAACAGTGGATAACCCCCCCCCCCCCATTTAAAATACACAACACTACAAAAAAACTTTTACTGTACATGAAGTGCAGTTTATATCATGAAACTTTTTACACAAATACTAATTAAAATACATTTTTTGCATCCTTCTAAACAATGACATCAAGTGGGGTATATGCTTTACAGTCCACCCACAAGTTTAACAAAGTCAACAAAACCCTAATGTTTTTCAGCCACTTTTTTGCAAAACCATATTTCACAAATGTGGTAAACATGTTTTATAATCTTCCATTTGTTCACTAATTACATAGTTACTGACCTTCCTGTTCCATCTCCACCTCCCAGACTTTGGTTTTTGTCCAAGGTACATGCCGAAGTACATGCTGATTCTTCTAGTCAACACCTGTGCTTTTCTATCTAAGCATTTTCCTTTGGAATACTACAAAAAGTTTCACTGGCAAAGTCTCTGAATTTTGTTTTGTCAGAAGAATGAAAAGTGGAGTCCCCCACTTCTGTTTGCTGGCTCACCCAATTGATGAAAGTTTTTTTCCCCTTAAAATATTTTTTTCCCTTTTGTGATGCAGAGTAGGCTAACAGTTCCATCAGATTGGGATGTCCTACCCTAAGGGGTACATCTATCTTTACCGAAGCCAGTGAAATATTGCTTTCCTCAACAGTGAAAACTGAATGGATAGTTTCTGGTGAAGGTAGAGAGAGGTCTTCTGGCAGCCCTATGACCTGCAACTCGGTATGATAGTTTTATGTTTGGTATCTGTCCGCTGTGGTGCAGCGGTAGCATTGTTGCCTCACAGGAAGAAGTTCTTCCATTCGATTTTCGTCTGGAGTGCCTTCTGTGTGGAGTGTGCATGTCGTCCCCATGGTTGGGTGGATGTTCGAAACAAGTGCGTAAATGGGTGTGCCCTCACTGAAGGCTGAAGGTTGAGCTGACACCTCGGTGTTCGTGAAAATCTGCCAACCATTAGCTGACAGAGTTCCGCTGTGGCGACCACTAACCGGGAAAAGCCGAAAAACAATATCCTGAAATTTGTGTAGTGAAGCCAAGGATTTCTCTCAAAAATGAATTACTTTCCATATTTTGAGGACAGATAAAAAAAAATCTTACTTTCAAGTGCATTCATCCATCCAGCAAGAAAATTACATTTTCTTTTCATCTCTCAGCAAGCATATGCTACGTTCTTATTTCTACTCCAATTTCATATAATCCACAAATGCTTTACCAATGACACTACATGACAGGAATCGCTGTAAAATATGAGGTTCCTCAACAAGTAAATCCAAACAAATGCTGCATACTTTCATAGAAAGTGCTCCCAAATGATAAAAATGGTGAATTCAATGTACGAAAATTTTAACAATCTTTTGACTCACAAAACTCATTTGTAAAACTTTTAAAACAATATCAGGATAGCCATATTCCCCCCCACTTCCGAAGAGTGAATCAATGACTCGTTTAGAAAGCCACTCAACTTTTAAAGCCAGTCACTGACACCCCATGCAGACACACTATCCTGTGACAAATTTCCATCCACTTCACTAGCTTCATGCAACCACCGGTAAATTTACACTGTATTGACCCATTTGGCAATTAGCAGAGTACTACGTTACAAAGCTGTTGAGAGATGCTCCCCTTACTCAAAAGTCCATTGTTTGATTCCTTCTGCTTCCATCTGCCTTCTTAACTAGACAGTGCTTCAGGGTCACCCCTGAAAAAGACTCGTTTAACCAGGTAAACGTACTAACCACTAAGGAGTTAAAAAACAAAAGTTGAAAAACAAAGGTCAATAAGTAGTTTGGTACTTGCTTATCCTCAGCCTAAATTTGAATAAATTTTAAGACTTAATTCTTCCAAAGTACAAGTCACAAAACCATTCCGTCTCAAACACTATTCCAACTTTTTTCCCCCTGCACCTGTGCAAAAAATACATTATCCATTTTTAAATGGTCATTAATCGGGCCTATGCAGGTACCACCACAAGAGTTAAAAATCAACATATTAGTTGCCAAGTCTCCCCATTGTGAATTAATGGCTGGCTGAACAGTAAAATTCAATTCCCTGTATATGCCCCACATAAAAATGGTTACTTTTCAACATTTTAAAAGCATTTTATTAATATTCCAGTTCCAATCAAACTATCATCTCTAACAAGTATAATTAATCCAAGAAAGGTCGCTTGCTTTAAGCTCTGAAAACTACCGAGCAGGAATTGATCTCCCTGGTAAAAACAGCGAACAGTCCAGGAACTCTAAGCATGCCGTTTAGCAGCTTTTCTTGGTACAAACACTGCCTTCTGTGTAAAAGTCAGTGTGGCATTAATAATGGGAAGAAATCTGGTACTGCCCTTTTGCCTCTGTGGTACTCATGATGGTCTACCATTTCTTTCTCTACTGGCGACTAGTTAGTTTTAAGGAATTTACACCAATGAATACATTCTGTACAGCTTATACAACTTCAAATTGTTTTGCACCCAGTGGAGAAGAAAGTACAGCCAGACATAGTAGACTGGATCATAACTGCTCATGTTGCTAAATCACTCTAACAAACAGATTACCATCTTCTCTTCAATGGGGGACAGAAGAATTTGTTCAGTTACAAATCTAGCTTCACCGATACCATTTACCCAATTTGTTACCAAGTCTTTTTCATTAAGTGAGAAAGCCTTGAATTATAGCATCTATATTACGTAATCGAAAGATAAGCTCAACTCTCTTATCAAACACTGAAAAGCAAAACTACAAAATATCGAAGGTACGAACAGCGACCCACACCCAGAGGGGGTCGCTGCTCCAAAAAAAAAAAAAAAAACATCCAAACAAAATAAAGTGGGGGGGCTTTGCCCCCCCTTACATAACTATACCAACTCCAAGATTGCATCACAGTGGAGCAAATGGCAGTGTCCAGAAAACAGCCCAGTGACCGCCCCCCCGGGGGGGGGGGGTGTCGCTGTTCCGTGTCTGATATCTAGTGTTTCACCTTTCAGTGTTCGATAAAAGTATACGCTCTTTTTACCTTTTGACTACTTAATATAGACCCGAAATATAGCATCAGAAAAATAAGACACTAACATAAAGGTGATTTAGTAAGCTTTCCAATTACTTGATCTTTCGAGCTAGCAGAAGCCCTTTATTTGGGGTTAATTTACAGATGCTGTACACAAGGCTTTAATATTTTGTCTACACTGACAATTTGGACACTTTCCTGCAAACACCTTTACTGAATTATCACCTTGTGACATAGGCAAGTTTCCATTCATATAAAAGTAATCACATACACTGCTATATCGTATAAACTAAGCAATATTACATACAGTTCCTGCTTTTTCTTCTTAACATCTTTATTAAACCATCACTTACTACATAGACAATCAAATTTATATAAATGAAAACGAACCACACCAACACAATACTAGTTGCTAGACTTTTACATCACAAACCATAGTGACTCCTGCAATGATCTCGATAAATTGTCCAATTATGCATGGCTTTCAGTTTTGAATGGAATTTTACCAGTCTAACCCATCAAAAAAAAAAAAAAAAAAAAAATCAGCATTTTAGGGGATCATTTCACTAATCCTCACATGGTTCTTCAGGTATACACAAGTCCTATTTACACACCCACCCACATCAACCATAAGACAGTCTAGACCAAACTGCTGAATGGTCAAACTTAAGTGTGCACAAAGCTACACAAAACAAACCAAAGCATCCAATACTTTAATACCAAACACACAACGACACAAAGTTCTTCTACATGGGGGGGGGGGGCTTTGCCCCTACAACCCCTGTACACACGCAAACTTCACAGACCTCCATAAAAGAGCAACCAACCCTAAACAGCACGGAGGAACAGACTGCCCAAATCAGTCAAATTCGTCATTTGATCAGAAGTGCATTTGCACTTCAAGATCAATTATTTGAACACAGAGCAAAGTAAACATTTGTAAATGTAATACGGGTATAGAAGTCACGCATACTACAGACATAAACCTTACATAAAAAAATTACACTTTTTCAAAGTCTACAGACATTACAGTTTGACCCAAGAAAATACTAAGGATTAAACTTAAGCTTACACTATGTGCTTGCAAAATGTCAAATATGGCAAAAGTTCCAAAGGTTGTGTAGTACTATCAGTGACAAATTACTAGAAAAATCACACTCAGGAAGGCCAAGAATAAAACCAAACAGAAGTTATCGTACAGTTAAATAGTTAGGAAAATCACCTTCCACAAAGTAAGGGCAGGACATTTTGGCCCAGATTATTACAACAAGAAAAAAATGCCCGACAGTTTAGTGAAAAAACAAGAAAGGCCATCTGCAAAGTACACCAATACAAGCAAGACCTGAAAGAGAAAAAGGATTTGAAATACATTCACCTTGTAAATACAAGGCCCGAAAAGCGAATATAGCCAAAAAAAAAATAAAAAAAATGATGTCCTCACCATAACATTCCATGTTTGTTGTCCATGACCTCACCTTCATTCTTGCTGGCTCACTCGGCCGCACACTAAAGCTTGACAGCTTTCACTGGCTCAAAGCTACAACCTATCGCAAGATGCCTAGCGGCTGTCCCCCAGATCTCATTTGGGAAACTAATCACTAGGACATGCTAACCCATACAATGACTATAACATGTGCGCCGATCAAAAAGGAAAAGGCATGAAGGGAATCAGACCATTAATAGTCCGTATGTAATTTCCTCTTGATCTTCCAGGATGGGTGGGATGCAAGAATGAAGGCGAGATTATGGCCAACAAAAGTACAGTTGTGTACACTTACCATAAATGCAGATGCTAGAGAGAGAGAGTGTATTCAATGTTGCAGTAATCACATTTGGGGTTATGTGCTTGCAGTAGCCCTCAGTCAGCCTGATTATCAAAGTCTTGGGTCCTACGTCAGTTGCTGTCTCATCTTCCGTGACATCAGGTAGTTAGGGGTATAAAAGCATGCAGCTGACGCCATTACATCAGTTTTTCTTGCCCCACATGTCAGGTGCCCCCCTAATGGGAAGCAATTAAATATATACAAGGTTATACCTCCAACAAAAAAGCAAATACACCAAAAAGCTTTTAAGCATAGTAAAGGAGAGTAGAAGTATAGCCAAAAGAAGTCAGGGGGCTGGAAGGAGGGTAACCAAGACTGCAACAGTGAATACACTCTAACATCTACATTTATGCCAAGTGTACACAACTGTACTAATGTTAGTGTTTCACAGTTGCAGTCAAAATATTTGGGTAGATTCCCAAAGCTAAGAATGGGAGGAGGAATTCAGATAACATTAGGACGAGCTAGAAGGCCCTGCAAGACTGCAGTGGCAAAGCCAGCTCTGGATTTAGACAAAATTGGCAAATGGTAATGCTTGATGAAATATGTATAGAACTCCAGGTAGCAGCTTCTAGGATGTCCCTGGTAGGGACAACTCTGAGAAAGGCTGTAGAGATAGATGCAGCCATGGTTGAATGGGGTCTGATCCCCTGTGGGATACGTTTTCCACGGTGCTTATAGCAGAAATGAATGCAATGGCCTACCATTTAGAAATGGCTTGCTTTGAAATGGCCTTCCCCACTACCCCTGCAGCAAATGCCATCAGCAGTTGTTCAGATTTCCTTTGAGGTTTAGTCCCTTCCAAGTAAAATCCAAGTTGTCTGTGCACATCTAAGAAGTGCAGTATCCGTTCCCCTTTGTTCTGTGGATTAGAAAAAAAGTTGGCAAATGAATGGACCGATTAAGAGCCACACTGGATACCATTCTTGGGCATGAAGGAGGGATTGGTCCTGAGGGACACTGTCCACATGAAAGATCATGAAAGGCTCCACTGCCATAAGGGCCTGTAATTCAGATACTGTTCTTGCTGAAGTGATTGCTAAAAGAAAGGCTGTTTTCCAAGAAAGGAATTTTAAATCTCACTCTTCCTCCTTTTGAGCCAGCAGCAAGTGAAGTTTTTCCAATACAAAGTTGAGGATCTCCTGGGTGGTCTTAAGTTTTTGGCCCGCTGAGGAACTGCTTGAGCAGTGGATGAGAGAAGGGTGGTTCTGTGTTATGAGCTGGAATGGCAGAGGCATGAATTTTGATGGAAGAAAAAGAAAGGTTCTTGTGAAGCATCTCAGTTAAGTACAGAAGAATTTGAGGTAAATTGGGCACTGCTGCACCCATCCCCTTAAGTTTGGTTCCAGGCACAGAATATTTTCCATTTTTCAGCATAAGATTTTCTAGTACTAGGACTCCTTCCCTCCAAAATGACATCCAACACTTGTTTACGGAGGGATGGTAGCAGAAAGATTAGGTAATTAGCCAGGCTGCCAGGTTCCAGGTTTGAAGCTGAGGGTGCAGAACCTGGTTCTTCTGTTATGACAGAAGGGTAGGGGGTCTGAGGCAGGTGCCAAGGAGCCAGCAGTGACACACTGCGCATGAGAGGGTACCAGTGTTGCCGTGGCCAGTCTGGTGCAATCAATATCGTCCTTGGTTTGTCCCGTTTGATCTTTAGTAGTACTTTGTACCTTTTCTCCTCTGCCTCTCCTCCCCAAACAGATAGGTTTTTCCAGCTGAAGGACAGAGCATCCACTTTCCAAGCTTGTTTGTGGGGAAGGACAGAGCATCCACTTTCCAAGCTTGTTTGTGGGGAGCCTTGTGCAGAATTTGTCCAATTGGCAGTTCTGGGGGGGAGGCAAACCAGTCTATATCTGGGCTCCCCATTTGTTTGTCAACATTTTGAAAGTCTTTGGTCCCAGTTTCCACCTGTGTGGGTCCATGAGATTTCTGCTTAGTTCATCTGCCAGTGTGTTTTGTTTTCCTGGCAGGAATTTAGCCTGTAGATGCACTTGGAAGTTCAAAGCTGTGTTCCAGAGAGCCATGGCTAGTCTGCAGAGGGGATAAGAATGCATGGCCCCCTGCTTGTTTATGTACCACATAACAGTAGTGTTGTCCTTTACCATTAATTGTCCTGGAAGAATGTGGTCTTTGAAGGCTATCCGAGCATTCTGTACAACTAACATTTCTTTTTGATTGAAATGCAGGTGCATTTGACATTGGTTCCATTTGCCCTGAATGCACTTCCCTGCCAGGTGAGCCCCCCATGCACAGACTGATGAGTTTGTTAGGGTTTGGGTGGCTGGGGGTAAAGTGAATTGAAGTCCCTTGTTTTGGTGGGAGGCCTCTGCCCATCAAAGGAACTCTAACCGTAGGCAAGGTATGACCGGAATCATTGCTTCTAGGTCCTGAGAATGTTGCCACCATAGGCTTTTTAGATGCCATTGTAGTTTCCTCACATGCAGTCTTGCATATGGAATTAGTAGAATGCAGAAGGCCATGAACCCCAAGGCTTGCAGTAATTGCCTTGCAGACAGCTGGGTTTTTGTGGCCATTAGTTTGAAGTAAGCTGTCAAATGAATTTGTTTCTCTGGTGTGAGGAAAACCATCTGGGAAGTTGTGTTCAAGCTTGCTCCCAGGAATATAATTTGTTGACAGGGTACCAGATGTGATCTCTTTTCATTTATGGTGTACCCCAGACAAGTTGGCACCTTTTGTACAAATGTCAGATGATTCAAAAGTATGTCCTGACTTTCTGAATGAAATAGACAATCGTCCAGGTATGGGTATATTTGAATATTTCTTTGCCGGCAAAATGCAATGACTAGAGCTAGGTACTTTGTGAATACCCTGGGCGCAGCAGTAAGCCAAAGGGCAGTGCAGAGAACTGACAGTGCAAGTAGCCTGCTTTGAAGCGTAGGTATCTTCTGCAAGACTCCCTGATTGGGATATGCAGGTAGGCTACCATTAAATCGAGTGTTGCCAACCAGGCATCTTTGCCTAGTATAGGAAGCAACTGGTGAAGAGTTAGCGACTTAAATTTTGGAATCACCAAAAAGGTGTTTAAGATAGATAGGATAGGACGCCATGAGTTGTCTTTTCTGGGTACCAGGGAAAGTAGAGTAAAAACCTTGTCCCTTTTCCTTTTCTGGTACAGGTTTCAATAGCCTTTATGCTTAAGAGAGAGTACTTGCTTTTGAGCCCCTGCTCACTGATTCGGGGGCAGATCTGGCCAAACATTTGGGGTTGGTAATGTGTGGAACTGAAATCTGTATCCTTGGGAAACTACATTTAAAACCCATTTGTCCTGCGTAATGAGTTGCCAGTTTTTTGCTTGCAGAGCAATCTTTCCCCTTAAAGGAGAGGTCAGTTGAGAAGTGCCTGGAAGTTTAAAGTTAAGTCACTGAGACAGTTTACCAAAGGGGGAGGGGGGGTTGGGAGTCGTACTACTCCTTGATTTGGAAGTCGGAGCCCCTACTGCTTAGTTCTGTGCGTACCCTGGGACTGAAGCCTGGGTGTTCTGCTGGATCTGGGTTTAGATTGAGAAGGCCTGGAAGAGGCAGGAAATGACCAATTCTTAGAGGGCCAATGCCTACTAAATCTTGGAGGCTGTACATGTAGGAAATCTTTTAACAGTTTACATAGATTTAGCTTTTTCCTCCATCTTAAGAACTTCTGCTTTGTTGCCAAACAGGTGCTCCTGATTAAGGGAGCATCCAGTAGTTTAGCTTTAACATGATCTGGGAAGGACTGCTCCTTAAGCCAAGCATGCCTTCAAAGTACAGACCCAGTGACAGCAGCCCTGCAAGATGCCTCTAGTTAATCAAAACCACATTGCAAAGTATGTTTTCCAATCTGTTCAGCAGAATGCATGAAATACTGTAAATCCTTATTTTCAGCACAATCAGGAATCATTTTCTGTTTAAGCAATCCAATACGATGCTGATACTTTAATATATGAAACTGGCAGTTTAAGGCCCTAATGAACAAGGTTGCAGAAGTGTATACCTTCTTAGACCATCTATCCAGCACCCTGGAGTCTCTATCAGAGGGGGTAGAATGTTTGGCAGTAGTAGCCTTAATGCCCTTGGGTTCCTTTGAAATAGTCTCAGGATCCGCAGTAGGATTTTTTAAAAAGGAACTCGAGAGTCAGGAACCCTGTAATATCTATCAGGTTTTCTGGGAGAAGGAGGTAGAGTCAGGGGCCAAGCTAGTTTCCGAAAGGGGATAATCAACGTCTAGTACAGGAAGGATAGCTAAAGGCCTGTGCTGGGGCATGAGTAAGAAAATCCCTAAACCTCTTTTTACAATCAGAGTACTCCTGGCTTTCCGAACGAAACTGCTCCCTAAGAGTATGCAAGGTTTCATCAAACTAGAAATCCTCTTTTGGGGGGGGGGCAGAGTCCTCTGCATCAGAATCCTCATAGGTAGAGGAGGGTAAATCCTGGTCAGAGGAATTTCAGAATCCTGGTCCAAAGCATCATAAGCAAAGTCAGTCCTAGGTTTCTTAGAGGGAGAAGGTTGGCTTCCCCTGATAAAAGTAATAAGGTCTTCAGCCATTCTTATTTGTTTTTTAGGCATGAGGCCTGACTATGCAGTCTGGGCATCTGTTTTCTAGGCATGGTTCGAGATTTAAGCCTTGAAGAAGATGGTGTATTTAATAAGCAAGTCAGTACGCCAGAACACACCCTCAGAAGCCGGTGCCTGCACAGCGGCTCCAAACCCATCCAAGGTATCCACAGGTTCCACAGTTAAAGCATCTCACGGCATACCGAACTCCGAATGGGTCTCAGTAGAGGCCTGTGAAGCTGAAGTAGCGGGCATCAGGGGTTGCAAAAGGGCCGAGTACCAGCGAACTGGTGACTGGCTTAGAAACATAGTCGGCAGCTTTGGACCTAGGCGGCCTTCTCTGTCTTTATCTTTGCATTTTTTCTGAATGTCGGTAGTTGGATGGCTTATCGAAGCCATATCTAGATAATTGACCCGAGCACCAAAATATTTATAAGCATAAATATGCAGACAACGAATAGTTCATTGCTTAAATAAGGCACAAAACAGACAGCAAGGTATGTCGTCAGGGCCTAGGGCAAGGAATGCAGTACGAATGGAAATCTTTGAGGTATTTGCTTTCCACAAGAAATACAATTACTGACTTTTACGGACATCGGTTTAGAGCGAGAAAGTTTCCCCAACGGGGTACTTGCCTTTAGTTGAAGACTTCAGTTCTGAAACTCAAAAACGAAAATTTCTGGAGTCAGCTGACCGGCACTTATGAACTGCTTCTGCTTTGGGCACCACACGGCAAGAGACTGATGTAATGGCATAGGCTGCATGCTTTATAACCCATGACTACCTGACATCACAAGAGGACAGCAACTGACGCAGGACCAAGACTTTGATAAATCATGCCGACTGAGCGTGACTGCAAGCGGATAACCCCAAATGTGATGACTGCAACAGTGAAACACTAAGATCATGTTATGTTGTCCCATCTTGCCTTCATCCTTTCCAGAACCTTCTTTCTCGGGTGGCTCAAGGGAATAAGCTCTTCAGTGGAACCAAACGATGCCTTGTTCCGGGAGGCCACATCTACTTTGTAATGAGTGATAAAGGTATAAAGGTTGACCCATGTAGCAGCAGCATAAATTGAATCAAAGGGGAGTCTAGCTTGAAAAGCAGTGGAAGACACAGCTCTAATTGAACGTCACTTGATTACCCCTACTAGCTGTTTATTCTGAGAGTTGTAGACATAAGTGATGGTATCTATAAGCCACTTAAATAAGGTAAACTGCAGTACCTTTCCTGAGAATGAAACAAAGCTGATCAGATTTTCTAATTCTTTGGTCCTATGCAAGTAAACGTATATCTATGTACATCCAATTAGTGAAGCTCGAGAAGTGTTGCCATGATTAGGAAAGAATACAAAACTCGACAGACTTTTCAAATTGGCCTCAGAACAGAATTGGCAGGAAGTAAGTATTTGTTCGGAGGGAAACTGTTGGTGGAAAATCAGATGGGGAGGACGGATAGACAGAGCTTGCAGTTCTGAAACCCTCCTAGCGGAGGTAATGACTGTTAAGAAAATTGGTTTTCCAAGATAAGAACTTCAGTGAACAAGAGGAGGCTGGTTCAAATGGGGGAAGAATTAAGGATGAGGATACCAAATTTAGGTCCCACAGAGGTGGTGGTTCTCTTACCGGGGGGGGGGGTCTTAAAAGGTAGGCTTTGCATGATGTATGGGACATTACATTAGAACCCACATATCCCACATAGTAAATAGATACTCTTACCGTGGCTGCTGCACTTGGACTAAAAATTTCTGTCAAGTATTCCAGGACTGCAGATATAGGGGCTGTAAAGGGATCCATGTGGTTACTGTCAGCCCAACAAGAAAACCTCCTCCACTTGCTTGCATAAAGTTTCCTAGTTGTATCCTTGTGTGACGAAACCAGAATGTGTCATTCTGCCGGGGATGGTTCTGAAAGTCTGGCCAGGTCTGGAAGTGGAGTAACCAAGCTGTCAGCTTGAGGCTTTGATGAGTCAGAAGATCTGGCACTGGGTCCTGGATCTAAGACTCGTCCTGTAGATGGGGCCAAAGAAAATGGAACCATATCAGAGAAGGCCAGTAAAAAGCAATGAGAATTATCCTACAGCTCAACGACCTGGCTTTCTGGAGAACCTTTGGGATCAATGGAAACAGGGAAAGGCATACATAAGTCCCGGGGGGGGGGGGGGGGCAAACCTAAGTGCAACCCTTGGTGACTTCCCTGTAGGGGGAATTGGGGCAAAGTAGCTGCTGCATTTGGAGTTGATGGGCGTGGCAAAAAGATTGCAGTAAAGCTTGCCTCACTTCTGAAAAATTTGGTTCGCAATTTCCTGATTCAGGAACCATTCGTGAGGCATAAGAATTGCTCTGCTCAATCTGTCTATCACATTGGATTACCCCAGGATGTGCATTGCAGTCAGAAAACGTTGACACAAAATTACCCATTCTCATACTCTGAACCTCTTGACATAGGGGATAGAAGCTGGTTCCCCCTTGTTGGTTGATGTACCACACCATGGACATATTGTCTGTCTGTATTGCAATAGTACCTATTGGAAGAGAGTTCTGGAATGCTTGCAATGCTAGAAGCACAGCCCTCATCTCTAGGACACTGATGTGCAAGTGGTACTTATGTCCTTGCCAAATCCCTTGGACAGTCTGTCCCAGATAATACCTCCCCCACCCTATCTGGGAAGCATCTGTGGTCACTAACTACAGGTTGCGGGGAGAACAAAACGGTCTGCCTATTGTTACCAGAGTAGACTGAAGCCACCATTTTAGGCCCCTCTTGCAGGCATTCGTGATGAGAATCTTGTGCGAAACGGGCAGCTTCTGCATGGACCACTGAGCGAAAGTAACCACTGTAATATTGTCATGTGTAGACGTGCCAGTGGAACAAAAAATTATGTACTCACCATAATATTCAATGTATGTAGTCCATATCGCTTCACATTCTTACCCGTGGGTTCGGAGCCGAATGTCGGCTCAAACTCTGCCAAACTTTTCTAGCTCAAAGTCTTTCTATTGGCTGGGCTAAGATGGTATCCCATGCTGCATTGCTCTATATCCCCAGATCTAGTTTGCTGCAAACACCAGCACTCATTCTCCATGCACACCACCACCCAAGGAAAGGAAAAACAAACCAAGAGTGAAGGGAGCTCTGAAAACCAGTCCTAACCTCTAGATCCTCCAGGAAGGGGGGTAAGTAAGAACGTGAGGCGAGATGTACTACATACATCGAACGTTATGGTGAATACATAACTTCTTGGTGTTATGTAGTCCAATCTCACCTACATTCTTACCCGTGAGACAGCGTCCCCAGCACCAAAATCCTGGGAGGCTCAGTGGAAAATACTCCTGAGCACTGTGGAACCAAAGGAAGACCTGCCCCTAGATACCACGTCCAATTTGTAATGAGTAACAAAAGTGTGAAGAGATGCCCAAGTAACCACAGCACAAATATCATCCATAGGCAATCTGGCCTGATAGGCTGTAGATGTAGATACAGAGTAGAGTGAGCCTTCAGCAGTAACGATAGATCTTTACCTGAGGAATAAATGAAAGAGAAGCAACTGGATATCCACCTGGACAGCATGACTTTGGAGACAGGAGACCCAATTCTGTTTTCCGAAAAGGAAAAACAACCGATCAGATTTTCTGAGGTCTTTGGTTCTGTGCAGATAAAAACGTAATTGTCTGTGTACATCCAATTAATGAAAATTTAAATTCTGCCTTGAGAACTAGGGAAAAACACTGGCAACTGAATAGATTAAGATTACAGATGGACGCCACGTTGGGAAGAAAGGAAGGGTTCGGCCTGAGAGAAACCCTGTATTTATGAAAAAGAAAGTATGGGGTTTTTATTGATGGAGCTTGAATCTCTGAAACGCGTCTGGCTGATGTGATGGCTACTAAAAAAAAGACAGTCTTCCAGGTCAAGAATTTTAAATCACAAGTAGCTGCAGGTTCAAAGGGTGGTGAAGAAAGAGCCTGTAGAACAAAGTTTAAATCCCAAGGCATGATAGGTTCCGATACAGGACGGTGTAACAGAGTGCCCTTCAGGAAAGCCTTACAGAGTCTGTGAGCCATCAGACTAGGCTCATTAGCGACATGAAAGTTAGAAATCACAGCCAATTGGACTTTTAAGGTGGTGGACGCTGAGCCCTGGCAAAAAAGCATAAACAAGAACTCCAAAACAGATGAAATTGGAGCCGTGTAAAGGTCAATTATGAGACCAGAATGAAAATCTTTTCCATTTGCTGGAATAAATCTTCCTAGTAGAGGGCTTATGAAGGGAAGATAAAATATGAACTGCCTCCGGCGAAAAATGATGAAGCCTAACTAATGAGGGAAGTGGAGTAACCAGGCTTTCAACCGGAGGGTCTGCAGAGAGAGACGGAGCTGCCCTGACATGTGTGTCAGTAAGTCTGGTTGTGGGTCCAGAATCCAAGGCGCATCCACGATGTAGGAATGGAGAAAGGGGAACCAAACCTGACTAGGCCAGTGTGTGGCAAGCAGAATCAATCAGCTTCCCAAGGATTGCACTTTCTGAATCACCTTTGACCACAAGGGGACCGGAGGAAAAGCATATAGTAGACCGGAGGGCCAATCGTGGACTACAGCGTCCCTGGGTGACTCCCCCTGAGGGGGGGGGGGATCAACGTGAAGTAGCTGCTGCATTTGGCATTGAGGAAGCTAGCAAAAAGGTCGCAGCAATGTTGACTCCATCTGCGGAAGATCCGTTCCGCAACTTGACAGTTCAGGGATCACTCGTAAGGCATCAGAATAGCTCTGCTTAGCCTGTCTGCGATCACTTTGGACTTCCCCGGAATGTGCTTTGCCACCAGAAAATGTTGGGAAGACCCTGCCCACTGCCACACTCGCATGGTCTCTCTGCATAGGGGATATGACTTGGTTCCTCCCTGCTTGTTCAGATACCACACCACTGACATACTGTCAGAGTGGATTGCAATCAGGGTTGCCAGATTTCCAGCCCCCCAGGTAGGGACAAAAAAAATAAAAAAGGTGGTCTCCCACGGCAAGTGAAGACAAAAAAAAAAAAACAAACAAAGTCTTTAATGCGGAACAGCAGTTCCACATTAAGGAACAGTAGCTCTGCACTAAACACAGACCTTCTCGTGTTTAATGCATTGCAGTTCCGCATTCAACACAAGTAGCTCTGTGTTGAGCAATTTTTGTTTGGCCCATACGGGCCAATCAAAAATCGCTAAACACGGAGCTTCTCGTGTTTAATGCGGAACACAAAGCTCGTGTTTAATTTTGATTGGCCCATATGCCAGGTATACGGGCCAATCAAAAAAAAAAAAAACACAAAGAGGAGGCTGGCTGGGATTTAAACCGGCAGGGCGGGACTCGGGATCAGGCTGCTGATCTTGGGACAGTCTCGCCCAAATAGGGACGTCTGGCAACTCTGATTGCAATAGTGCCGAGAGGGAGAAAGCTTTTAAGTGCCTCCAACGCAAGTAGCACAGCTCTCATCTCCAGGACGTTGATATGCAAATGCATCTCGTACTCTTGCCACGTGCCTTAGACTGTCCTGCCTAGAGAATGCCCCCCATCCCATCTGGGAGGCATCTGTGGTCACCGTGGCAATCAGGGGAGGTGGAATGAAGGGTTTCTCCCAGTGTCCAGATTGTTGGTGCAAAACCACCAACTGAGATCCTGTTTGCACCTGCCCGTGAGTAGAATAGGGTGAGAAAGTGGAAGCCGTTGTAGAGACCACTGGGCAAAGAGAAGCCATTGAAGGAGTCTCAAATGTAACCTTGCTAGAGTGACTAACAATTGTCGCAGCCATAGTCCCCAGGAGTTGGAGAAATCTTGCCTTCGCTCTTCCCACAGGAAGCAGGGTGTGAACTTGTTGCTGTAGGACTCCTATTCTTTCCTGTGGTAGGAACGCCCGCATGAGGACAGTGTCTAGTTCTGCACCTATAAAAAAGTGACACGCTGTGAGGGCAACAAGGCAGATTTTTCCCAGTTCAATGTTATGCCCAACTGTTGACAAAGTTATGGTGGCGTCCCTGGTCTGAATTAGTAGATACCTGGTGGTGGCAGTGAGGAGTCAGTCATCCAGATAAGGAAACAACTGGAATCCTCGACGCCTCAAGTGAGCCGTCACCACCGCCATACATTTGGTGAACACCCTGGGGGCTGGGGTGAGACAAAAGGGCAGGGCTCGAAACTGAAAAAGACTGGCTCCCAGCCGGAAGCGTAGGTGACTCCTGGATGCCCTGTCCATTTTGATATGGTAGTAAGCATCCTTGATGCCGATTGAGCACATCTATACTTTTCCCAACAATGGGAGAATAGACTGCAATGTGACCATTCGTAACTTGGGACTGTTGTACGTGGTTTTTCAATCGGCTGAGATCCAATATGGGTGTCTCAAGTCCCCTGTTCTTTTCAGCACCAAAAAGAATCTCGAGCAAGTCCCTAATCCGATCTGGTCTGAGGTGACATGTTGGATGGCTCCTTTTTCTAGCAGCTTTGAAATCTCTGAAGCTGCGTAATCCCATTGACTGGGTAGAACATCTGGGATTTTCCTGACTGGAGGGGGGGGGCTGACGAAAAGGGAATGACATAACCTCCGGAAATTATTCGTAAAACCCATTGGTCCTGGGTGATGTCTCGCCAGGCCTCCAGGTATAACGATATTCGACCCAGACTGGCTCCAGAAACACACAGTCGGGCCCTCCCATCAGAAGCGACAGTAGGGAGAACCACAAAAAGTATCGTGGTCTCGTGAGTTGCGGAGGCCTCCTCTGCCTCTAGGGCGGTGTCTTTGTGAATAACCCCCCCCTACTCTGCCTTTGTAGGGGAGCTCACACTGTGCATCAGGAAAACACCTCTGATTTCTTGAACCACATTTTTCCACCCCTCTGGGCCTTGGGATAAGGCCTAGAGGGAAGGGAAAAACGGACCCCTACAGCAGACAGTTTATCCCTCCTGCTCGCACCTGGTGAGGGTGTCTCACCTTGGTTCCGAACAAAGAGAAACTATCAAAGGGGGCAGTGAATGAAGACTTAAAGGCCTCCGCGAAATGACAAAGGCACATCCAGGCCTGCCTCCTAAGGGCGACTCCCGAGATTGCTACCCTACTCGCTCCCTCTGCTGCATATGAAATCAGTCTCATGTAGGAGTCAACGATGGAATTGAGGGTAGACATCTGGGAGTTAATGGTCTGGGCCACCACCTCAGAAACGTCATCCATGAGGGCATCTCCAAGCTCCTCGAGGAGATCCCTCTGGAGCCATGTAAAGTGAGATAAGTAGATCAGTGACCATAAGGTAAAAGGTCACTTAAGCGAGAGTACGCTTCCCGTACAGGTCCATGGTCCTACACTACTTGTTAGGAGGATGGACGGTGGAAGAAGTCTCCGCCAATTGCTTCTGAGTGGCCGCTGCCATCACCACGGCATCCACAGGGACTCCCTTGGACAGAAATTCCTTACCCAGGGGGGCAGACAGAAATTTATTGGATCTCCTGGGGACTGGTTCCACAGAGTCAGGGTTCTCCCACACCCTCAGATAAATCAAATCCAGGAGCTCGAAGGGTGAGGACACCCAGGAGGCAGAGGGATGAGCACCGAAGGCCTTCAGGAAGACAGACTCCTCCTCGGAGGGGGCTTTGGACGGCCAGTCACCTCTTTCAATATCTCTAGGATGTCAGAGAAAGAAAGAAACATCCTCAGAAGATGACTTGGGGGACCCCTCAGATTCCTCGAGGTCAGTATCTGAGGTGAGAGACTCATCCTGGGAGTCTATGTGCCTCCTCTTGCAAGTTTTCTTTCTAGGGGGCTCCTCAGGCAAGCACTCTGAGGGGCCCTCAAACTTGGGGACCACTCATAGGGGTACCCTGAGGCCTTGGGGCTCCACTGTCTAAAGATAGGTGGTGATCAGATACCCGCACAGGAGTGGTAGGGGACAGAATGACCGACCCGCATGATGTCGCTGACGATCTGGCCAACGCACTCCGCATGGCCTCAAAGGCTGGCCCTCCTGAGTCAGAGGAGCAACCAGCCTCTGAAGCTACGACAGGAGTCGGGCTTCCCTGGGCCAAAGCACCGAGAGGGAGACTAGGAACAGAGAGATGTCCCGAAGCCTCTCCACCGGGTCCGACTGAAGAATCCAGAGTCCTGAATCCCGTGGACGGCGCCGACAGGGTCGGAGCTGATGTTGGCACAGATAAGCCAGGAGGGGCCATCAGAACCGACCTGGAAATATCACACTGAGCCGAGCACTCAGGCTCCGAAGGCTGGGATGCGCTCGGAAGTAACCAAGTAGGTTGCAAGATGGGCTCTGGAGCTGACTGGGACAGAGCAGAGAACAATTTTGCCAAAACCGGTGACTGAAGGAGTCTCTGCACCACTCTTATCTACATCCACATCCGATAAAGTCCTAGAGGATTTGGAGGACAGGGAGGGAGATAGAGATCTCCTCTCAGGTGATACGTGCCCAATACTGGGGGATCAGCTCCGAATAGTTTCCAAAATAATTGGAGCAGACGCCGGTTCCATCATCACTGACACTTCCTGCAGACCCTAGGACAGTACAACAGAGGATGTCAAAGCTGATTTAGCTACTTTCTCCGGTGGCTCCGAGGAAAGTGAAGGAGCTGGAGACCTCTTTCGATTTTGTGGTTTTAGCTTTAGAGCTGGAAGCAGATTCCAGACCCTCTTCGAATGAGGATTTCAGAAGTCCCTTCAGAATTAACTTATTCTTTCTTTCCTGAAGCACCCTAGGACTAAATGCATGACAGAAGCTGCAAGACTCCTGCAGATGGATTGCTCCCAGACAAATGCATACCGAATGTCCATCGGTAATGGTCATTTTATAGCCACACTGAGCATTTCTTGAAGCCCGAGGGCTTGTGCTCCTTAGAATCTTTAAACATCTTAAGGAATTACCAATAATCACCAAGACAAAAAAATCACAGTTACGGAACAGACTAGAAAAAACAAACAGACTACATCACACTTGGCGTGGGAAAAAAAAATACCACTAACAAACCTCTAACAATCCTCCGACACACACACAAAGGGATTAGGACTAAAACCTCTAAATTAAACTGTTTTAGACCAGAAGTTAGAACACAGGGAAGGAAGGGGACAGACTAGGTCCTCTAACTGAAACGGGCCTAGCACGTTGGAACAGCTAGTGGGATACCACAGAGACAATCACACACACAGAATTTTTCACAAACCCCAAACTAGCAATAGCTTTTTGTTTGTAATAAACTCTCAAAAAAAAAAAAAAAAAAAAAAAGGTACTTAGCCACAGCCAAGAGCAAGACCATGTCCAAGCTACACGAGAGGCAAATGAGATCTGGGGATATAGTGCAATGCAGCATGGGAATACCATCTTAGCCCTGCTAAAAGAAAGACTTCAAGCTAGAAAAGTTTGGCAGAGTCAGAGCAAACATTCGGCTCCGAACCCATGGGTAAGAATGCAGGCGAGATAGGACTACATAACATCTAATGTTATTGCAGCTGCCACTGAACCCACAACCATGAGGACAAATTTTGCTTGCGCTTTGTTCTTCCTGAGCAATACTGACTGACATTTGATGGCATCGTGTCTGAACTCTTTCGTGAGGCAGTTTTGCCACCATGTCTTTTGTGTTCAAGTCTGCCCCTATAAAAGGTAATATGCTGCGATGGCAACAAGGCAGTTTTTTCTAAATTTACAGTAATGCTCAGTTCTGAGCAGAGATGAATGGTGGTGTCTCTTGTTCTGGTTAGCAGATGCTCGGTGGCAGCAATCAGGAGCCAGTCGTTTAAGTACGGAAACACACAGAATCCTAGATGCCTCAGGGGAGCCATAACTATTGCCATACATTTGGTAAACACTCTGGTGGCTGTAGTGAGACCAAAGGGCAGAGCTCTGAATTGGTAATGACTGGCTCCCAGCCAGAAGCATAAATATCTCCTGGATCACCTGCCCATCTTGATACGGTAGTACACCTCCTTAAGATCTATGGAGCACATCCACTTGGTCTTGTCCCAAAAAAGGGAGTATAGACTGCAGTTTTACCATCCGGAACTTCGTTTTCCTTACTGACTTGTTTAGTCTGCTGAAATCCAACATTGGTCTCCAGTTCTCTTTTGAAACTGGAAAGAACCCCCCCCCCCCCCAAGTAAATTCTAGATCTGATGGGACTTCTTGGAGGACTTTTTCTAGCAACCTGTGAATTTCTAGGGTTGCCTGATCCCTTTGACCGAGTGGGTATGTCTGGGATAGACTTTGATGGAAGGGGTGGAAGAAATGAATGTTGTATCCCCTGGATATGATGGACTGCACCCATTTGTCTCGAGTCAAGTCTAGCTAAGCTTTTGGGTACAGTGATAATCTTCCCCCAACTACCTCCAGAGGTGGACAGGCAGGCCTCCTTTCAGGAGCGCTGGAAGGGTCGACCTAAGAATGCATCTGTCACCCCCCAGGTTCTGGGGACCCCCTCTGCCGCAAGGACGGCATCTTCTGTTATTTCCCCCCTCTACCCCTAGGGGAAAATTCACATGTCCAGTGAGGCTCCATTGGATTTTTGGAACCACAATTTCCCATCTTTCTGACCTTTGGGATGGGGCCTAGTAGGGGCGGAAAAACATACGCCTACGGCAGAGTCTTGGCATCCTGCTCGCTCCTGGCGAGTCTTTCACTTTTGGCCCAAACAAGGACGAGCCATCAAACTGGGCGTCAATAAAAGAAGACTTAAAGGGTTCAGCAAACTCAAAGACTCATCCAGGAATGTCTCCTCAGAGCTATTCCTGTGCCTGCTGCCCTGTTCGCTCCATCGGCTGCGTAACAAATGAGGCAAATGGAGGAGTTGGTAATGGAAATTAAGGTCGCAAGGCAGCTGGGGGAAAATTATCACTGTACACAAAAGCCTGGCTAGACTTGACAAGACAAAATGGGTACAGTCCCTGCCTGTTCCTGTTACGGTGGTGAATTTATTTGAACATTGCCTAAAAAAAGGCAAGCAAAAACTTAGGGTAATGCTACTCAATGCTAGAAGTCTAAATCTCAAAATGTACCCACTCGAGGCACTCCTTAAAATGGAGAACATTGATATCTGTGCAGTGACAGACCTGGTTCAAGGCTCCAGAGAACCCCTGCACTACCAGGCTGTAACTTCTACCACAATTTTCGGCCATATAACCTGGACCAAAACACCAAAGGCAGAGGTGTGTCCATATTCATTAAGGATATCCACACCTCCAGGCTTGTTGCTCAGCATAATGCATCCGAGGTTATCCAAGTGCAAGTAACTCTGGGCAAAACTGCAATCCAAACTGTAGCTTGCTGCAGATCCCCCAACATGCCCCAGGATTCCCACTCCTTTTCCTTGATGTACTGGAAAATATTAGGGTTCAACCAAACACCCTAATAATGGGCGACTTCAACTACCCCACCATTAAACTGGGAAAACTACTCATGTACCAACTCCTTAGCTCAACGTTTTCTGGAATTCAAACTCCAATGCCCTGGATCACCTTATCCACACCCCCACCAAGGGCAACAATATCCTAGACCTAGTCATTACCAACATGAGTAACCGGTTCAACACCTGAAGTCAACTCCTCATTGGTCCGATCCGACCATAAGCTAAAATCACCCTTTATATCCACATCCCTCCCCCAACCTCCCCGCCATTAAGGAAACAACGGTAAAAAATTTCTCCAAAGCCAACTTCATGCTCAAGACAGAAGTGGTGAACTTCATGACACCCATGCAGATGGACAATACAGTTACAACTGCTGAATCCTACACAAATGCACTCTAAGCACATACACGAGTGCATGGATCTTGCTATCCCAAACAGAACTAAGAAGCTATCCTCCAAAAAAAGGAAGCCAATCTGGTGGTCCCCTGCCATAAACAAACTGTACAACAGAAGGAAGAAACTGTTGCAAAAGAGAGTAAAATCCCATGAGTGGAGGAACTCCCTGGTCAGCCTCAGTATGAAGCTGAGATACCTTATAAGATCCTTCAAAGCTAGCTAAGAAAACAAAATGGACATTAATTCTAAGGACAACTACAAAGCATTCTATAGCTATGTCAAGAATCTCGATGGCAACACCCACATCTGCTCTGAGTTATAGCACAACGGCACGAAAATTACAGAACCAACTGATATTGCCAACATCCTGGTAGATAGGTTCAGTGCTAACTTTACCCCCCTTCACCCCCTAAAGGGCTCATATCTATAAAGGAAGAATGCAGAGTCCCTGTAAATCACAACTACGCAGGCAAAAGCTGCACTCTCTAAAGCCAAAAACACAGCATCCATGGGACCAGACAACATCCCAAGCTGCGTTTTCCATGAACTTCAGAATGAACTGGCTCCCCATTTTAGCACCATGTTCAATAATAGCCTCGCATCAGGCTGTGTTGCCCACTGAATGGCGCACAGCAAGTTATCCCACTCCACAAAGGGGGGGCCACCACTGATCCTAGGAACTATCGACCTATTAGCCTGACAAGCCTGGTCTGCAAGGCCAAGGAACGTATAGTCATGAAACTCAAAAGACATTGATAACCACCACACTCTGGATCCCACCCAGTTCGGGTTTATGAACAGCAGATCAAGCCTCCTGAACCTGATCGACTTCTCTGAAGCAGTCACCAAAGCCATAGATGAGGGTAAGGTGGTTCACACAGCCTATCTTGACCTCGCCAAGGCTTTAGACACCATCCCCCAATTCCTGAATTATAGCTAAACTAGGTATAAATCCCTATGTCACAAGATGGGTTGCCAACTGGCTCACTGACCAACCCCACACTGTAAAACTCGCAGACTTCAAATCTGACCTTAAAGCAAAGCAATGACAAGTGGAGCACCACAGGGTTCCGTCCTGGGACCTCTCCTGTTTGGTATCTACCTCTCTGAAGTACAGGCCAACACAGAAGGCCTCTAGCTAACAAAGTCTGCAGATGACTACGGCTCCTAGTTTTGAAGTCAAGCCCACAAATGATGTGGACATCCTACAAAAGGGCCTCGCTGAGACAGATGCCTGGTGTCAGAGCCATGGCCTCAAGCTCAATGCCAAAAAGTGCAATGTCATCCCCTTTGGTAAAACCTCTGTACCCATGAACTACCACACAGGCAGCAATCTACTGAACGTGTGATGAGACCTTGGGACCCAGGTGGACAGTAGTCTATCCTTTGATTGTCACATCGCCACAGTAGGCAGAAGTCCTTCTACGTGGCACATCATAAAAGGGTGCTCATCCAGGGAAGGAAAAAAAAAAAAAAAAAAAAAGTGGTCATTGTTCCCCCTCTACTCGACACTTAGACCCATTATAGAGTATAACGCCCCTTTTGGAATGTACCTCACAAGACATCTGCAGCGGCTGGAAAGGCCACAGAGGTACCTCACACAGAAGATTACTGGCCTCAAACAAATGCCTTACACTGACCACCTCAAAAACTCCAGCTTTACTCCGTAGCATATCGCCTACTCCGAGGTGATCCCTGCCTAACATATAAAGCTATGTCAAACCCAGAGCTGTTGGATATGCTACACCTAAAGAAATCCCAATCCCTCCGAGCTACACACTCTAGAGACCTAAACCTTGTCACCACTATAAACAGGACATGCTGGAAGGAAAGATTACTGTCACAGACTTCCCATACTCTGGAACAGGCTACCCATCTATGTCAAGCAAACTTCTTCATTAGCACTCCAAGAAAAATCTTGATGAGTGGACGGGAAATGGGAAATACACCCAGAGAATCACTTCTGTCTCTCTGCTCAACAGTGGCACAGGAAAATAAATTTCTTGGGTGGCGTAAGGCAGGGAACCTTGTTGGCTAGGCTTACGTAGGCCCTTGGGACAACAGGTACTAGGCTATGAACCTATAAGCTGAGAGTTTACCTTGTCAGATACCCTACTAGGTGCTACAGCCCAGAGAGCATCTCCTAGCTCCTTGAGGAGATCCCTCTGAAGACGAGTGAAATGAGTAGTAGTTCAGCGACCAAAGGGTAAAGGCCGCTAATGAGAACATAAGCTTCCCACATCTGTCCATCTACTTATTCGGCAATTATACAGATGCAGAAGTCTCAGCTAATTCCTTCTTGGTGGCTGCCGCCACCACCATTAGCATCTACTGGGACATCTTTCGTCAAACTGTTAGTCCTCTGGAGCTGTGATAAATGTCTGGCTTCCTCGGAACAGGCTCTACAGACTCTGCACAGCCACACTCCTGACTACCCCCAGGAGCTGGTCGAAAGGCAGAGACACCCAAGAGGTGGAGGGTCAAGAACCAAATGCTTCCAAGTATACCAACTCATCTTCAGAAGGGGAAGGGTATTCCAGCTGCCTGTTTCAGGATCTGTAAAGATGTCTGAAAAGGAGACATCTGCAGAGGATGATCATGGGGACCCTTCCGAATCCTCTAAGGTCGGCATCCGATGTGACAGACTCAGGGGAGTCTGTTTCCTCTTGCACGTTCTTGGAGGGACCTCCTTGGGGGGGGGGGGATGCTCCGGGGAGGTTTTGGAAGCAATGGTATCACCCAATGGGGGTTCACAAGGCATTGGTTCTCTACACTGGGGTTGCAGGGGTGGTGTAGAAGTTGACATTGGACCCAAGGGTGGAACAGACAAAGGAAAAGCACACATCACCTCAAAGGCACCATGATCCTGGTCCGAGAGAACCTCCCAAATCAGAGGAGCCAGGAGATCTCCACTGCACAAAGGAGGATGGCTCAGAGGCCAATGTGGGAGCCGAGCTCACCTGGGCTGAAGCCCCGAGTAGGAGAGTGACCTGAAAAGGGTCCAGATAAACTCTCCACCCAGAACCGAAGGAGTCCTGGCCCCCGGACCCTTCCATGGAAAACAACACGGAAGTGGTCGGAGCAGAGATCAGCCCTGAAACTACGGGAATGGCTTTCGGATCCAAAGGTTCCACCACTATGACTTCCAAGCACTCTGGTGCCGAACTCAGCAGAGTTGGAGGAGGAACCAAAGGTAAGGAAGCTACTGGAGTCAGGCTCCATGACCATCTGGGTTGGGCTGGATAGAATTTTGGCAGAGGCCAGTGTACAAAGCAACCTTCTAACCACCCACTCCACATCATCAGAGAGGCTTCTGGATGATAGAGTGGAATGGGAGGACTTGTGGCTACCTGCCACTGATTGTAGCAAAGGAGATTGCGGCACCGAAATAATCTGGGTCCAGGGATGGTGACTGGCTCCTTTTCCAACTGCTCAATGGTTCAGTAACTACCCTTGGAACAGACATAGCTTTTTCCTTCTTGCAACCGACAGACTCAATTTTTCAAGTCTCTCTGGCTCAGAAACCAGAGCCGAAGAAGTTGTGGATGATTTGTCTGCAGGTTTGGAGCCCAGAGTCCCTTCAAGAATTGAATCAAAGAGCCCTTTCAACAAACCCTTTAGAATAAGCTTATGTTTCTGCGCCTGCAGGACCCTTGAGCTAAAGGCATGACAGATCGAACAGGAATCCTGCAGGTTGACTGTGCCTAAGCAGTACACACAACTGGTGTGACAGTCAGGGACATATTTTGTGTGCACGAGTCATACTTTGACATCCTGACTAACAGATTAAGATAAAATTAGCAGTCAAATTTACCAGCAATAGAGTCACTCAAAAGCAGTAAACTAGCTAGCTTATCACAAAGTACCATCAATGATAATGTCTTTCGGCTTTTCCCGGTTAGGGGTCGCCACAGCGAACTCCAGTCCGCTCATGATTGGCAGTGGATTTTTACAGTGCCGGGTTGCAAGCCCGATGCCTAACCTTCAGGGAAGGAATACCCATTCACGCACGCAACTACCTGCATGTCTTTAAATGTCACTCTACCATGGGAAGAACATGCAGACTCCACACAGAAGGCGCTCCAGCCAAGAATCGAACGGGAGAACCTCTTGCTGTGAGGCAACAATGCTAACCGCTGCACCAACAAAGTACTATCAATACAATTAGCAAACTATTAACGGACGTCATCACAAACTTTTTTTTTTTTGTTTTTGGAAGAGAGAAGTTAGAAGAAAAATTACAGGAGGGTCTCTAACTTAAATGACACACTCCTCCAACTGAGGAGGCGACTAACAAATGGTGAAAAGGGAAGAACTGGAGGATCCCTCAACGGGCTAGAGAGAGAAAGGAATCCTCTAATTTAAATGGATTAAGAGGCAGCACTAGATAGTAGGCCGAACAGAGAGAAAGTACAGTTTTGTACCTACCATAAATGTAGATGTCCGATAGGAATGCATCTGCAGTCTTCACAAATGGGTTGTCCTGTCATCAGGCAGCCCTTCGGTCGGCCGGATTCCAAAGTCTGGGTCTGGCTTCAGCTGGTGTCGCACTTCACCCGACGTCATTGCGGCAGTTCTTCGGGTATAAAGGCATCAGCCGACGCCATTTTCCTCAGTGTTTCTTGCCCCAGATGCCAGGTGCCCTCTTGGATGGCTAAATTTGGATAAATGCCAAAGTTTCCAAATAGTAGAGAGCAAACACAAAATAAGCATGTATGTACATATATACAAACAAATACACCATAAAAGATCCCCCCCAAGCTAGCTGAAGGTTGGCAAATACCCTAGGAGTACCTCAGAGGGAAGGAGGGAGGGTAATCCTGACTGCAGATGCATTCCTATCGGACATCTACATTTATGGTAGGTACAAAACTGTACTATGTCCTTCAAGGATGCATCTGCAGTCTTCACAAATGGGTAGAATACCATAGCTAAACTAGGGGAGGAGGAATGAGTAGAGATTATGGTGTAGTTAGGATCCCTTGCAAAACAGCAGTGGCAAAACCAGCTCGGGATCTAGAGTATAAAGGTAAATTAGAATGCTTGGCAAATGTATGCACGGTGGTCCAAGTAGCAGCCTCTATAATGTCCTTGGTAGCCACTCCTCGTAAGAAAGCTGTGGTAGTGGCTGTAGCCCTTGTGGAGTGAGGCCTGATGTTCTCTGGAGTTTTCTTTCCATGATAGGAGTAACAAAATCTAATGCAATTTCCTATCCATTTGGAGACTGTCTGTTTTGAAATTGGGTTTCCTTCCTTCCCTGTTGCATATGCTACCAGAAGCTGGTCAGTTTTTCTATTGTTTTTTGTCCTGTCCAGGTAGTAGCGTAATTGTCTATGCACATCCAAGGTATGTAGTAGCCTTTCTCCCCTGTTCTGTGGGTTGGGGAAGAATGTAGGAAGGTGGATAGCCTGATTTTAGACTCTGGATACCACCTTAGGCATAAATGTAGGATTTGTTCTCATGGACACTATCTTGATGGAAGATCAGGAAGGGTTGCACTGCCATTAATGCCTGTAGTTCAGAGACCCTTCTTGCTAAAGTTATTGCCAGCAGGAATGCAGTCTTCCAGGATAAGTATTGTAATTCTGCTGTTGCTGCTGGTTCGAAAGGGGGAAGTGTCAATTTTTCTAGCACAAAGTTCAAGTCCCATGCTGGTAATGGAGGTTTCCGGGGAGGTTTCACATTTTTAATTCCTCTCAGAAACTGTCTGAGCAGAGGATGCGAGAAGACAGGAGGATCCAAGCTGTATTCTGCTGAAATAGCTGAGGCATGTATCTTGATGGAAGAGTAGGACAGGCCTGTATGGAAGAGCTCTGCCAAGTACTCCAGGATGTTGGCTATGTTCACCAGTGTCACTTCTTGCCCCTTTGCAGTACTCCAAGTGAGATATCTTTTCCATTTTGCTGCATAATTCTTTCTTGTTGAAGGTCTTAGAGCCTCCAGGATTATGTCCTTAACCCTTTGGGATAAATTTGGGTTAATTGTTGTCATGTAATGTTCCAGGCAGTTAGCTGCAGAGTTTTCAGGTTTGGATGCAGGATGTTGAAGTTGTTCTGTGTTAACAGTAATGGGATCAGGGGCAGTGTCCATATTTGTTCCCGGACATGCTCCTCAGCAATGGATACCAATGTTGTCTTGGCCAGTCTGGAGCTATCAGAATGATCCTCGGATGTTCCTCTTTGATCTTCAGAAGCACCTTGTGAATCAAAGGAAGTGGTGGGAATGCGTATGCTATCAGGTTTTTCCAACTGAAAGATAGGGAGTCCACCTTCCAAGCAAGTGGGTGGTACGTCCTTGTGCAGAATTTCTTTAGCTGGTGATTGAGTGGGGATGCAAACAAGTCTATTTGTGGTAATCCCCATTCTCTTGTGATGGCTTTGAAGATGTCCGGATGCAGCATCCATTCGTGGGCATCTGTGGTAGTTCTGCTTAATATGTCTGCTAGAATGTTTTCCTTCCCTGGTACATAAATTGCTTGTAACTGAATGTTGTAGCTCAGAGCCACATCCCATAGGTCCAGTGCCAGCCGGCATAGAGGATATGAGTGTGTGCCTCCCTGTTTGTTGATGTACCACATAACTGTGGTGTTGTCTGTCCTTATCAGCTGACCTTCTGGGAGAAAAGGTTTGAAGGCCTGGATTGCCAATTTTACTGCCATCATTTCCTTTAGATTTATGTACAGGTGCAGCTGGTCTCGAGTCCATAGGCCTTGAATGCACCTGTCCAGCATGTGTGCCCCCCAACCGAGGTCTGAGGCATCTGTTGTGATGGTTTGTTTTGGTTGGCTTTTGCAGAAGGGCAATCCTGAGTTTGATTGGCAGGCCTGAGCCCACCATAGGAACTCTTTCTTCAGGCAGGGAATCATTGGAATTTTGGTTTCAAGGCTGTGCTTGTGTTGAGACCACAAATTCTTTAGGTACCATTGTAGCTTTCTCATATGCAGCCTGGCATGAGGGACCAGTATTATGCAGGATGCCATGAAGCCTAGAGCTTGCAGCACTTTTCTTGCAGTTACATGGTTCTGCTTTGTTAATGCCAAGAAGTAGAGAGGAAGCTGCTCTTTCTTTTCTGCAGTTAGGGATGCCATTTGATTTGATGTGTCCAGTTCTGCACCCAGAAAGGTTATTCTTTGGGATGGAATCAGCCTTGACTTTTTTATATTGACTGTATATCCCAGGGCTTGCAGCAGGTAAATTACTCTTTGCATGTCTTCTGTTAGTTTTATTTTGTTGTCCGCTTGTATCAGGCAGTCGTCCAGGTAGGGATAGATTTGAATCCCCTGAAGTCTGCAATGAGCGATTACTGATGCCAGGCATTTCGTGAACACTCTGGGCGCAGTAGATAAGCCAAAGGGCAATGCTGAGAATTGATAATGCTCTGATCCTGCAAGAAATCTGAGGTATCTTCTGCAAATTGGTCTTATGGGGACGTGCAGGTATGCCTCCTTGAGATCTAGAGTTACCAGCCAAGACTCCTTGCCCAGCATGGGAAGAAGCTGCTGTAGGGTCAGCATTTTGAATTTTGGAACAATGAGGAATGTGTTTGGACAGGTCTAGAATAGGCCTCCATTTGTTTTCTTTTCTTGGTACCAGGAAGAGTCTGGAGTAAAATCCCTTTCCTTGCTCCAAAGGTGGTACCTTTTCCACAGCTCTCATTCTTAGTAATTGAGATATTTGCTTTAGAGCTTCTGTCCTTTGAGTAGGTGGCAGGTTTGGCATTCCTCTTTTGCTTGGTAGAGTATGGAAATGGAACCTGTAACCTTGGTCTATAGTTTGCAAAATCCATTTTCTCTTGTGATGCAATGCCAGTTCTTTGAAAATAAGGTTAGCTTTCCGCCTAAGGGTGCTTCTAGTTGTTCCCTGGTAGGCGGTGCCACCGCCAAGTCACTGTGATTGAGTTGTTGTAGTGGTGGTGGTTGCATCCGTGCCTCGCTGGTTGTTACCTTGCCACTGGGGTCCCCTGTAGGCACCCCTGGTTTGGTTTCTGCCTCTCGAGCGCCTATTCCTGCCTCTTTGTGCCCTAGAGGAGTCTGGAAAGGACCAATTCTTGGAGGGCCAGTTCCTGCTAAACCTTGGAGGTTGAACTTGTAAGAAATCTTTCACTGTTTGTACAGATTTTGCCTTCTCTTCCATCTTTTTTAGTACCTGTTGCGCAGGGGAACCAAATAAACTGACCTTGTCCATAGGTGCATCCAAAAGCTTTGATTTAACATGGTCTGGTAATGCCTGTTCTTTCAGCCATGCATGCCTCCTGATAACTGTGCCAGTCATGGCTGAACTAAAGGAAGCCTCCAGTGCATCATAGCCACATTTTAAAGAATGGTTACTAACCTGCTGTATGTTATGTACCATTTCTTGAACATATTTCTTATCTAAAGATTCTTCAGAGGACAGCTTTTTAGTCAACTGGTCAAGCATAAACTCTTGGTATTGAATCATATGAAATTGGCAGTTCAAAGCTCTAGCTGACAAAGTAGCAGAGGTGTAAACTTTTTTACCCCATCTCTCTAAGGACCTGGATTCCCTTTCAGAGGGGAGGGGGTTTTTAGTGGAAGTAGCTGCTACAGCTTTAGGACCCTGGGAGATAGTCTCTGGATCTGCAAGGAGCCTTATATAAACGGTGATGAGTGTCCGGGACCCTGTAGAACCTATCGGGCTTAGCAGGAGCCGGAGGTAATGAATCAGGAGCAGTGCAAGCATCATTAAATGCATCAACAACAGAAAGTACTGGAGGTATAGCTAAAGGCCTATGCTGTGGCAAATGTAGAAAGGTCCTAAGCCTTTTTCTGGAGTCTGAGAAATCTTGGCCCTGCCACTGAAATTGTTCCCTCATAGCATGCAAGGTTTCCCCAAAGGAAAATTCCTCAGGAGGAGAGGCTGAAGGGATGGACTCCTCAGTATCAGAGTCTTCGTAAGGAGAATAAGCAGCCTCAGGAGGGTCTGTATGTTCTGAGTCATCAGAGGAATCATCTGTGGATACTGGCTCAGGGGCTCTGCTCTAGGCCTTTTTTCTGGAGGAGGGAGAGAGGCCCTGTCTGGATGAGGCTGGGCTCCACGAATTAAAGAGATGAGATCCTCAGCCAAAGTAAGCATATGGGAGCTGGTGCTGGGCCTGAGAGAGGGGGGCTTGGCAGGCACCATTTTTGATGCTTTGGCTGCTTTAGCCCTGGCAAAGGCCTTAATAGACATTGCTGCAGGAGGCCTAGCAGCTCCACGTGCAGGGGTAGAAATATCCAGGGGAATGGTATCCGATAAATCCTGTGAAACCGCAACAGAAGGTTGGATTTCAGAAGCCGTTTCTACCAGGTTAGAAGAGGCCTCGGTAGAAGGCATGATTTCGGCTGAAGAAAGAACCGCTTGCTCGGTTTCGGCCGAAACCGAGACACTCGCGGTTTGCTTAACCGCGGTTTCGGCCGAAACCGCGGACCGCGAGTGTCGGTCCTTTTCTTTGCGTTTTTTGGTACTTTGCGTAGTCGGAGGATCCGACGGCATAATATATGCAAAATCGGAGCCGAAAATCTGTTCAGCAAACTCCGACCGACGTCTAAGCGTCCGTCGGTTAAAAGAAGCACAGGCTAGACAAGCTGCTACGTCGTGGTCTGGGCCTAAACAATGTATGCAATAGGAGTGGAAATCTTTATGAGGTATTTGTTTCCCACAAGATAAACAGTTATTCACTTTCTCTGACATCGGCTGAGGCAAGAAAGAGTCCCCAACGGGGTACTTAGCTTTTTAGAAGTCTTCGAAGTAATATTCGGTAGTAGTAATCTCTGGATCTGACCGACCGGCACTTGCGAACAGCTTCTGCTTCGGGCGCCACGCAGCAAGAAAGACGGAGGAAAATGGCGTCGGCTGATGCCTTTATACCCGAAGAACTGCCGCAATGACGTCGGGTGAAGTGCGACACCAGCCGAAGCCAGACCCAGACTTTGGAATCCAGCCGATCGAAGGGCTGCCTGACGACAGGACAACCCATTTGTGAAGACTGCAGATGCATCCTTGAAGGACATCAGCCAAGATAAAATGAAAATTGAAAGGACTTTTCTAGAGAGAGCTCAAGAAAGTAATATTAAGCAGATATCCTGAATTAAACTTTTGCCAATAAGGTAACTACAATAATGAAAAAAAAGCAGTTCACTTAGCCTGAGCCAGCAAAAAACAATCCCGAAGCTGCAAATGAGATCTGGGGAACGGCCGCTAGGCATCTTGGGATAGGTTGTAGTCTCGAGCTAGTGAAAGCTCTCAAGCTCTAGTATGTGGCAGAGTTGGAAAAAGAAGTTGTGTACCTACCATAACGTTCCATGTTAGTTGTCTTCATCTCGCCTTCTTTCTTGCTTGTTGGGATCGGAGCAGATCGGCTCAGACTCTGCCATCTTCAATAGCTGTTTACTGGCTCGAGGCTACCCCTTATCCCATGATGCCTAGAGCTAGCTACCCAGATCTCGTTTGAAATAGCTAACTCTAGCTATATAATGAACTCCTCCAAGCAAAAAGTTGAGCATACCTGTCATATACTCTAAGTCAGTAGAGGAAACAAACCAGAACACTCAGCCAGTGAAATTTTAACTCCTCTCAGTCCAACAGGACAGGGGATGCAAGAAAGAAGGCGAGATGAAGACAACTAACATGGAACGTTATGTTAAGTACATAACTTCTTTATGTTAAGTTGTCTAGCTCGCCTTTGCTTGCTTGTTGGGACAGCGTCCCTAGCACCTACGATCCTGGGCGGCTCATTGGAACAGACTTTTCTGAACAGTGAAACCAAAGTCAGCTCTACTCCTGGAGACCATATCTAACTTGTAATGAGAAATAAAGGTATGAGGATTTGCCCACGTAGCAGCTGCACAGATAGAGTCCATGGGCAACCTAGATTGAAGGCTACAGAGGTGGCCAAAGCCCTAGTAGAATGACCTTTCAGTTTGATAGACAACTCTATTTCTTAGTTGATAGATGAAGGTAATGTGAGACAACCACCTGGATAAGGTCACTTTGGAAATTGGGAGACCTCATTTGTCCCTAGCATAGGAAAGGAAAAGTTGGTCCGACTTCCTTATATCCTTCGTTCTATGCAGGTAAAGATGCAATTGTCTATGAACATCCAATTGGTGTAATTTGTATTCTGCCTTGTTGGTGTGGTTAGGGAAAAACACAGGGAGGTCTATACATTGGTTTAGATTATTTTCTGAGCAGACTTTCAGAAGGAAAGAGGGATTCATCCTCAAAGCAACCCTGTGCTTATGAAAAACTAAGTACGGAGGACGAACACTTAGTGCCTGAAGTTCAGAGACGCGTCTGGCTGAAGTAATAGCTACCAGAAAGAGAGTTTTCCAAGATCGAAACTTAATCGAGCAGGATGCTGCCGGTTCAAAATGGGGCATAATCAAGGAGGTTAGTACCAAATTAAGGTCCCAAGGAGGAGGGGGATCTCTCACTGGGGGCCTAAGGAGAGTGGTCCCTCTGAGAAAAGCTTTACACAGCTTATGAGACTTAATGTTTACATTAGACAACCCAAAATGAAAGTTAGAGATGGCTGCCAATTGAACCCAGATTGTAGCAGAAGCGGACCCAGAATGAAAAGTTCTGCTAGGAACTCCTAGATTTCGTGAACTGGAGCTGAAAAGCTTTTCCATTTGCTAGAATAAGTTCTTTCTAGTGGCTTCTTTCTAGTGGCGGACTTGTGAGAGGAGACAATCTCAGGAACGGCCGGGGAAATGCTGGGAAGCCTGGCTAGGGTTGGAAGTGTATCAACCAAGCTGTGAGAGCTGGAGTGTTTGAAGGGATTGATGCAGCTCGCCTGACTGATGAATCAGTAGGTCTGGAATAGGATCCAGAGTCCAGGGCTGCTCGAGAAGGTAACTGTGCAGGAAAGGGAACCATATCTGTCGAAGCCAGTAGGGGGGCAATGAGGATAATTTTGCAACCCAACGAAATAGCTTTTTTTATGAGTTTGGGTACAAGAGGAAACGGAGGGAAGGCATAAAGAATTCCCAGAGGCCAATCGTGGACTAGAACGTCTCTGGGAGAGAGTGACCGGGAAGCGGAAGAAGGGCGAAGTAGTTGCTGCATTTGCTGTTGAAGTGGGTGGCAAAAAGATCTCAGCAAGGCTGTCCCCATTTGCGGAAGATCAGATCTGGAACTACCTGATTCAGAGACCACTCGTGAGGCATGAGAATAGCTCTGCTGAGCCCGTCTGCTATGACCCTGGACCTCCCAGGGATGTGCGTCGCAATCAGAAATCGTTGGGAGGAGACTGCCCATTGCCAGAGTCAGAGTGCTTCTCAACATAGGGGGTAGGACCTGGTTCTGCCCTGCTTGATGATGTACCACACCACATGTTGTCCGTTTGAATTACAATGGTCCCAGAAGGGAGCGTGTCCTGAAGAGCTTGCAACGCTAGGATCATGGCTATCATTTCTAAAATGTTTATGTGCAGATGGTACTCGTAAGGCTGCCAAGTGCCTTGGACTGTCCTACCCTGATAATGCCCCCCCTTACCTGATCCGGGAGGCATCCTTTTTCACTGTGTCAACCGGGGGGGGGCATGAATGATTGGTCTGCCCTAACACACTAGTGGGGAGACCATCCACCAGGAAAGGTGCCTTTTGCATGAGTCTGCAATCATGATCATGTGAGACATGGGGAGCTGTTGAAAGGACCACAGTGTGAACAGAAGCCACTGAAGGATTCTCATGTGAAAGCGGGCCAGCGGGATCAGAATTGCCGCTGCCATGGAACCCAGAGTTTGAAGGACCAACCTGACTTGAACCCTTTTGCACTGCATGAGGATTTGAACTTGCTGGCGAATTGTGGCCACCCTGTCTGGTGGTAGCCTTGCGAACATAGTCCTTGCGTCTAAGTCTGCTCCTATACAGGTAAAAGAATGCCAGGGCAACAAGGCAGATTTTTCTAAATTTATAGTAATGCCTAGCTGGGAGCAAATTGTGATTGTGTAGTCCCTGGCTTGAAGAAGATGCCGCCTGGTAGTAGCAGTAAGGAGCCAGTCATCTAGATATGGAAACACCTGGAATACTCGACACCTCAGGTGAGCAGTGACCACTGCCATACATTTGGTGAACACCCTGGGGGGCTGTGGTGAGACCAAAGGGCAGGGCTCTGAACTGGTAATGACTGGCTCCCAGCCGGAAGCAAAGTAATCTCCTGGAGCGCCTGTCCATTTTGATGCGATAGTACACATCCTGGAGATCTATGGAGCACATCCAATTGTCCTGACCCAGAAAGGGTAGAATGGACTGTAGCGTGACCATCCGAAACTTTGTTCTTTGAACAGACTTGTTTAGACTGCAGAGATCCAAAATCGGTCTCCAGTCCCCTGTCTTTTTTGGTACCAAAAAGAACCTTGAGTAAGTTCCGGATCCGTGTTGGTCTGCCGGGACTTCTTGGAGGACTTTTTTCTAGCAGTTTTGAAACTTTTATGACTGCTTGGTCCCTCAGATTGGGTGGAACATCTGGAAGGGATCTGCTTAACGGTGAAAGGGAATTCTGTAACCTCTGGATATGAAGGAGTGTACCCATTTGTCTGCGTTAAGTTCTGCCAGGCTTTTGGGTACAGTGAAAGTTTTCCCCTGACTGCCTCCAGAGGCGGGCAACCCTTCAGGGATGCTGGAAGGGCTTCTCAGAGAAGGATTCTCTGCTGCCCTGGTTCTGCGGACCCCCTCTGCTACAAGGGTGGCGTCTGTTGTTGTTTCCTCCTCTGCCCCTGGAGGAAAAATCAATATGCATGTCAGGCGAGGCTCCCTGGGATTTTCGAAACCACATTTTACCACTCTTCTGACCCTTGGGGTATGGTCTGGAAGGAGTGGAAAAACGGACTCCCATGGCAGAGAGAGTCTTGCCTTCTTGCTCACACCTAGTCAGAGCGTCTTTCACCTGTGGTCCAAAGAGAAAGGAACTATCAAAGGGGGTGTTGGTGAATGACGCTCTAAAGGGTTCCGCAAAATTACACAGCCGCATCCATGCGTGTCTCCAAAGGGCCACGCCTGTACCTGCGACTCTACTCGTACCATCGGCTGCATAGGAAATGAGCCTCATGGAGGAGTTGATTACAGAATTAAGGGGTCGCCAGCTGAGAAGCCACTTAAGCTTGAGCCCCTTCAGCTGATGGATCCTGAAGGGCATCTCCGAGCTCTTTAAGGAGATCCCTCTGAAGCCGGGTAAAATGGCACAAGTAATTCAGTGACCTCATAGAAAAGGTCGCTGAAGCAAACATTCACTTCCTGTATCGATCCATGGTCCTAGACTCCTTGTTAGGAGGATGGACAGACGAAGAAGTTTCCACTAACTCTTTCTTAGTGGCTGCTGCTACTACCACCATGGCATCCACAGGAACACCTTTGGTAAGGAACTGCTTATCAAGGGGTGCAGCAATAAACCTGCCGGGTCTCCTCTGGGTTGGTTCCTATACGGGGCGGACCAAGCCTTTCAAGCCACTGCTGACATTAGTGGATCGAAAGGCGGAGAAACCCAGGAGGTGGAAGGTCGGGAACCAAAAGCATCCAGGAATACAGATTCATCCTCGGTAGGGGCTAGGGTATTCCAGTTCCCCCTCTGCTTAAGCATTTCTAGGATGTCCGAAAAGAAAACATCTTCAGAGGGGGATCTCGGGGGACCCTTCCGATTCATCCAAATCCATATCCAAAGTGACAGACTCAGGGGAGTCAATGTGCTTCCTCTTGCACTTCTTCTGAGGGGGCTCTCTGAATGATCAGGGGAGGCCTCGTAAGAGGAAACGCCCAATGGGGTGCTTTGGAGCACCGGTTCCCCACGCTTGGGGTCTGGAGGAGGGGCAGAGATTGACACAGGCACTACAGGGGAAGGAGCCGGTGGGGGTCGAACGTGGAGCTGACTCAGTGGCCAGCACATTCCTCATGACATCGAAGGAGTCCCTGCCACGATGCAGAGAAGGCTCCGGTTCAGAGGAAAATCAGAATCCTTCTCCCCACCAAGATGGCGGCTCAGAGGCCGATGTAGGAGCCGAGCTCACCTGCGCCCAAGTTCCGATAGGGAGAACGGGGTCTGACAAGGGTCCGAGGCCACTCGCCCCCTCGGAGCAGACAAGGGAGTCTCGACGCCTAGATCCCTCGGACGGCACCATCGAGAGGATCGGAGCAGATGGAATCGAAGGAGAAATAGTTATCTGAGCCGACGGTTCAACAATTCGAACCCCAACTAACTCCAGCTCCGAACTCAATGGAGTCCGAGGAGGAATATCGATAGAAGTTGACGGAGCCGACAACTGTTGAGGAGGGCTGGACAACATCTTTGGCAAGTGCCTGCGACCTCAACAACCTACTGACGACTCTCTCCATGTCGTGATCCAAAAGCCTAGAGGACCGAGAGGAGTGGGAAGATCTGTGACTGCACTCACTCTGCAGCAGGGGAGACAGAGGATCCTAATGTATGGAATCTAGAGAAGGGGATCTCAGCCTCTTGAGGCTCCGCAACAGCTCCAAAAATACTGATGGAGCAGACGGGGAGATAGTCTCCTCGGTGCCGGCCGGAACCGAAGTAGTAGTTAAGGTTTGAACCAATGACTGCTCCGAGCTGGGAGCCGATCTGGTCGGTTTTGGGGATTTCACAGGCTGAGCATTGGCTGGTGAATCCTGGGGCTTAAGAAGACCCCTCAGAATAAGCTTATTTTTGCGCTCCTGCAGAACTCTTGGGTCAAATGCATCACATATAGAACAAGAGTCCTGCAGGTGCACTGCGCCTAAGCAATAGACGCAAGAAGTGTGCCCATCTGTCAGAGACATTTTCTGACAGCATGAGTCACACTTCTTGAATCCAGACACTTAGACATATCCAACAAATACTTGCAAGGTACTGCACTGATTTGTTTGGCCAACACGCCGAACAGCGATAAAATACCACAACAGTAACACACACAGTATACTACAGCTAAAGATATATATATTTTTTTGTTTTTAACTAGGAAGCCTCTAACTTAAATAGCTACTTAACAAAGATAGAAGGAAAGGCTTAAACTAACCGCTAACCTACAAGAAGGGATAGGGGTGGGGGAGGAGGGGAACTCTGTAATTAAAACGAGTTCCAAGGGAAAAACTACAAAACACACAACTTACACCCACGGTTACAGACTACAAAAATAAACCAACCCCCAGAAAAAGTACTAATCTGACAAAAAAGTTAGATAGAAAACTTATACAAGCCGGAGTCAGTAGAAACGACACCTCGTAGCTGAAGCGGCAAATGAGATCTGGGTAGCTAGCGCTAGGTATCATGAGATAAGGGGTAGCCTCGAGCCAGTAAACCGCTCTCGAGCTACTGAAGATGGCAGAGTTGGAGCAGAGGATCGGCTCCGATCCCAACAAGGAAGAAACGAAGGCGAGACAGACAACATCCAATGTTCGGTTCCGAACCCAACCAACCATCCAGCCAGCAAGAATGAAGGCGAGATAGGACAACACATCAAACATTATAAACAAACTCAATAAAAAATAGTTATTAACCCAAATGAACATCGCCAGTTGGCTAGCCAAATGGCTCAAAGAGGTTAGAAGAAGGTAGTTTACCACCACAAAAATGCCAGTAACTAGAGAAGTGCCTCAGGGCTCAGAGCTTGGGCTCCTCCAGTTTGGAATTTATTTCTCTGAAATCAAAGTATAACAAATGCCTCTGGCTGCCCAAATTCACAGACTATGCTCATTAAGTGGAATCGCTAAATCCACCACCCCCTGCCACAAATACCCTCCAAAAAGGCCTGAGGAAATAACCAGTGCTGGAGTCACAGTTTTAAATTCGATGCCAAGAAATGCATGCTATCTTTGTATAAGTCAGTCGCTCCTCAAATCACTAGGTCAACTTTTAGGAAGTATATCATCAATGTAGTAGGGAGGTATTTGGAAACACATTACACAGCAAACTGGCCTTTGACCAGCATGCGTCTACAGTAGCAAGAAAATTACTCTACACTGCATAACTTAATCAAGGGTATGGCAACCAGGTCCAAAGACGCTACTGTTCAGGTTTGTACTTTGCCATCACAAGACTAGTTATCAAGTACAAGGATCCCTACGGCAAGTACCTCACCAGGCAGATGCAGTAACTGGAGCATCCACAAACATTCCTCAAGAACACATGGTTTAGAAAACAAGTCTATGTCAGCTGCCTCAAAGCCTTGTATACTCTGCCTCTTACAGGCACCCGAGAGGTTACTTTGGCCTTGCCTACCAAGCATGCTCATTCCAACTGTAATGGATCTGTTGGACACTGGCAAAATAAATAGCGACAAACACCAGATCATGGACCTAAACGTCACCTGCAACATAAACAGGGCACACTGGATGTCAGCTATATGCGTGAGGCTACGCACCTTCTCTCAAACAGGTGTCCCATCCATGTGAAGACAAGCATTTCCCCTACACTTATTCAAGTGAAACCTGGATCAGTGTATGGGAAATTGTAAATTTACACTAAATCTAGCACCTATGCCTCTATTAGAGAGAGAGTGCAAGCACCAGAAAGGGAGGTCACTTTTAAATGCTGGACCTCATGTCCAAGTCTACATACACCCCCTCCCACACACACACACACACAATGCTGAAGGGCCAGTAGCTTTCTAATATTTCTGGCAAGTATTGCTAAGCTTAAAAAGGCCTTTTAGGGTTGCAAGCCTAGTATTCTCCTATGATCACACAGCTATGACATATTTATAAGAGAGAAGGAGCTTCTCAAACAGTACAAACCCACCCTCCTCATTTGTGATGTAGAGAATGCCAAATAATATTCTTGGCCCAAGTACCAGAAAGGCTCCTGGGTATTGCACAAAGTAGGAGGCATTAGGAAAATAACATCCTTATTTTGCAACAAGTAGAACTAGCTTGGGGAAAGGTTAGTCTACAGTATGGGAGTAGTGTGTAGTTTTGGAAGGACTCCAAAAGAACACTACCAGTGTGTCACACCGTAGAAATACTCAAAGTACTGCGATTTATTTAAAATCGGACATGATAAAACATTCAAACCAGTAAAAAAATGGGCATTAACCATATTGAGTCATTTAAGTTCATTCATCCTGCTGAAGAAATCATTTATGTTCTGAATGAATCCCACTATATGGTGGTTAAAGTGAAATTCGTGCCTTCCATTTCATAGAATGATCATTTAGCAACATTTACCCGATAAAATATTACAGTACTTATGAAAACATCAGATGAAGACATGGTATCAACATGGTCTTGCCACAGAAAGCATGTTTATTATTTTATTTAACATTTGTTTACCGGGAAAATCAAACTTGGAACAAAGCCAATTTTCAGCAGAGGACCAAGAAAAAAAACTCCACACATTTTTGTGGTGTGGGAAGAAACTGGAGCACCCAGAGGAATCCACACAAACGCAGGGAGGACATACAGACTACATACAGAAGGCACTCCAGCAGAGTATCGCATCACAGAACGTTTTGCTGTGAGGAGACAAGGCTACCCCTGCACCATAGCTTCATAGGTTTATACTAGGCTATCTGCCCTAGGGCATTTATAAGCCTAGCCCAAAGTTATGTGGCTTTCACCACCCCTTAAGTTTGAAAGGTACTATGCCCATTAGTTTACCGTGCCTCTGTCCAGTGACACTGAGGTGATCCCAGGGGTAAACCTGCGATCTCCCATCCATTGATCAAGATTTCTCTTGAACAGGGCCAGCGAGGTGCTCTGCCTCACATGTACCGGGATTTTGTTCCACAGCATAGGGAGTCTCTGGGTGATGAATCTGTCCCTCCAGCACATCCTATTTATAAAACTGTGTTAAGGTTTAAGTCTCTTCCTCTTGTATTTCTTATGGATTTAGATTTTTTGAGGTGGCGCATGTCCATCAATTCCGGGTTTGACATGGCCTTGTACGTTAGGCACAGGTCACCTCTGAGCAGACGGTATGCGACTGAATAGAGCTGGAGTTCCTTCAGTCTGGCAGCATAAGACTGATTTTTGAGACCCTTTATCCTTCTGGTGAGGAACTTTTGGGGCCTTTCCAATTGCTGCAGGTGTCGGGTAAGATACATTCCGAATGGGGCATTGCACTCAATCATTGGTCCGATGAGTGATGAGTACAGGGGAACAATGACCTCCCTTGATCTAGATGTGAATCCCTTCATGATCAGTTGGGCAATGCAGAAGGTTTTCCTAACTACCTTGGCAACGTGGGTGTCAAATGAAAGGTTACTGTCAACCTGGGTCCCCAGATCCCCGATAACCTCTTCTGTGCTTAGTGGATTGCCACCTATATGGTAGCTAGGGGTAACCTTGTTTTTCCCGAAGGGTATGACATGTACCGGCATTTTTTGCCGTTTAACTTTAGGCCATGGCTTTGGCACCAGTTATCCGTTTCTATGAGACGCTTCTGGAGGATATCTGTGTCGGATGTGTTTTCAACTCTGGCGCCCAATTTGCAGTCATCTGCAAACTTTGTCAGCCATAATCCTCCTGTGTTTGCCTGTACTTCTGAAAAGTAGATGCCGAACAAGAGGGGGCCCAGGACTGAGCCTTGTGGGACACCACTTGTGACCGGCTTGGAGTCTGACATGGCGCCAGCCACTCTGACCCTGCGGGTTCTGTCACTTAAAAAATAAACACAGAATGCCGAGTAAAACACTTTATAAAACTTGGTAAAGTGTTTTACTCAGCATTCTGTGTTTATTTTTTGGACTATCTTCAGCTTACTACATTGGTTCTGAAACTTAGCCGGTTTGCAACCCATCTTGTGACGTATGGGTTTACATTTAAGTTGGTGAGTTTTTCTAGGATACCCAAGTGGGGTATTGTGTCGAAAGCTTTTGCAAGGTCAAGGTAAGCTGTGGACTGCCTTGCCCTCATCAATGGCCTTGGTGACAGTTTCAAAAAAATCAACCAAGTTTAAAAGGCATGATCTGCCCTTGACAAAGCCAAACTGGGTTGGATCCAATGTCTGTAAGTCCCCTGTCTTTATTTATGAGTTCCATTATGATCCTCTCCATAGCTTTGCAGACTAGGCTTGTCAAGCTGATGGGGCGGTAATTTCCAGGGTCAGTGGAGGCACCACCTTTGTGAAGTGGGACCACAGTTACCGTACGCCACTCCTTGGGTACGTATCCTGAGGTGAGGCCAAGATTAAACAGCTGCCCTAACAGCGGGTTTAATTCCTCATTGAGTTAGTGGAGCACACAACCGGGGACACCATCTGGTCCCACAGATGCTGTGTTTTTTGCCTTGGAGAGAGCAGTTTTCACCTGAGCATTTGAGATGTGTGGGAGGCTACAATCCGCTGGGATAGATCTCTCTCCTTTTGGGGGGGGGGGGATTAGCACTGAACCTGTCAGCCAGTATATGTTGGCAATGTCTGTTGGTTCAGTGATTTTCACATCATTTTGAACTAATTCTGAGCATATCTGGGAGTTTCCTCCCAGGTTTCTAACATAGCTAAAAAAGGCCTTATGATTGTCTTTTGAGTCCTTAGCGACTTTTCTTTCAAAATGCCTTGGGTGATTTTATGAGCGATCGTAGTTTTTCACTTATAGTGATCAAGGGTGTCTTCCCTTTTAAGGATTTTGCTCTATCTTGTAGTAGCTTTCTCCTTTTATTGTAGAGCTTGTTAATGGCTGGGGTCCACCAGACTGGGCGCTTGCCTTTGGTGCAAAGAGTCTTTGTTTTGTTTGGGATTGCCTGATCCATGCAGTCCTGGAGGTGCTGATAGAAGGCATTTGTAAGTGATTCAGCTGTTTGGGTAATGGTTTCCGCTGGCTCGGGGGCCTTGAAGGAAACCACACCAGTCTTAAGAAGTGTGAAGTTGGCTTTTGAGAAGTTTTTCACTGTGGTCTTTTTTATCTGGGGTGGGGCGGGATGTGGACTTCCAGTGAGATTAGTTTATGATCTGATCTCACCAATGAGGGGTACACCTCTGGTGCTGAACATTGTGTCCCCATGTTCGTGATGATGAGATCTAGCATGTTTTCTCCTCTTGTGGGGATGGTGACTAGTTGTTTCATGGCATTTGAGTTTATGAACTCTAGGAACCTTTGGGCTAGAGTGTTGGGGCTTGAGTAATGATCCCAGTCTATATTCGGGTAGTTGAAATCACCTAATATGATGGTGTTTGGAGATACATTTATCCCCTCGAGTGTTTTCAGGAAAGCTGTGCGAGGTTCCTGAGTATGAGAGGGTGGCCTGTAACATGCTACAAATTGCAGAGCAGTCTTTCCTACGGTTAATTGCACCTGGATGGCCTCAGATGCTTTGTACGTTGCCACCAACCTGGAGGTGTGGGGCTATCCTTGATGGATATGGATACCCCCCTTCCTTTCTTTGTGTGGTCCAGGTTTTGGGGCCGGAACGCATGATACGAGGTAAAACCTGATAGTGCCGGGGTGCTCTCAGGAGCCTTGAACCAGGTTTCAATCACAGCACAGACATCGATGTTCTCCATACTGAGAAGGGCTTTGACTGCGTGCATCTTGAGGTTTAGACTTCTGGCATTGAGCAGCATTACCCTTAGTTTAATTTTCTTTTTTGTGTTCTAGGGTGGTAGGTTTAGAATTTGAGCCTTGCCTAAAAAAGGCACTATGGGGGTGGCAAGAGCCTTTGCCAATATCCGGAAGCCCAGGGGTGACAGGTGCAAGCCGTCCCTTACGAAGCAGTGTGGCTTGTCCAGCATGTCATCCCAGGCAGATAGACATTGGATCCCCTTTGAATGACACCAGTAGTTAAGCCAATTGTTAAAACTCATCATTTTGTCTTTGTACTGTGGCATCATTCTTGGTGAAGGTAGGATACTGCTCAGGGTCATACCTGCCTGGGCTACATAATCAGAGAGCTCCTCTAGGTCTCTTTTCATGTAGTCCAGGGAGGTACATCTCAGGTCATTCACACCAACATGGACAATGACAGAGTCATACTTGTACTTGCTGTTGAGTGACCTGAGTGCTTGCGTTATGTGGTGGATTCTAGTGCCCGACAGGCAGCTTACTGTGACCTTCTCCTTACTCAATCTGGTGAGTGGGATGTCAGTGTGTCTGACTATGGAGTCACCTATGACAAGTGTGTCTGGCATTGTGTTTGGCCTTAAGGGCTGACTGTTTGGCACACGACTTTGTCCACAGAGCCGTAATTACACTATAGGCGGAGGAAAGAGCATTCTTACTTCGTTTCATGGTTATGTCCTAGTTAAACGTCTTACTACTTATGGTGACTTCAGGTAATGCTGTGGTGAATAGATCCACTAGTCATTTCCTAGTACTCCCTAGCAAAATTAATAAAAAAAAAGTTGAGACAGAGACAGTAAAGCACTAGCAGTAAATGAATGTGTGTGTGTGGGGGGCATTTTGGTCAGCATGCGAAAGCTGAATTTAAATGTTTATTTTATTAGGGGAAGAGTTAGCCGACTGGGCTCCACAGATGAGTAATACCCAATGTGGGAATGGCTATTACTTATCTGTGGAGCCCGGGTAACTTACCATGTTGAACACAAAGTGTGTGTGTCACTAGCAAGTTATTTATTTTATGACAAGGTCATGACAGAATGTTATCGGAAAGAGAAAAAAAAAAAAAAAAAAAAAGGCAGTTGTGCAAGTTGAACTTGCCATAAACCGTACATGTTCAAATAATCACTGCTGCAGTAGCCTTAGCTCCACGGGTTATATCCTGCCAAGATATTAACAGCCAGCCAAAGCTTCAGGGCACCTTCCAAACAGTCAAGCACCTCAAGCTGTGCTGATCAAAAGAAAACTCTGGGCATGTGTTCTCCTGCCAAAGACAGGCCTGAGTTGAGCCCTGAAAAAAGCGCGCGCACACACACACACGCCAAAAGACAAGAGAGTGGAGGGAGGGAGTGGCTACTGCAACAGTGATCATTCAAGCATCTACTAGTAGAGTTAAAAGTTCAACTTGCATACAACTGTACTATGTCCATCACATTGATCACTGTAGCAGGAGCCTTAACTACATGGGTAGGATTACCTCAACTAAACTTAGTTGGAGTCTTGGGTGTATGTGTGTGGATTTCTGTTTGTTTGGTGTGCTTGTGTTGTGTTTGTGTGTTTTAGATCAGCGATTGTTTTCCCTAGGGAGAAGAAAAAAAAATAAAACGCTGATCTGACAGTGAGATTGTAAGCTTTCGCTTACATAAGGTCGATCAATCAGCAGTCACTTGTTTAAGTGTTCACTGATCTAATATAGACCCTTTCCTGCAACGCAGTAGCAAGTGAGGTCAAATTCCTGAAAGGCTACTTTTCTCAGAGGATAAACACAGGTGAAACTAATGAAGGACTCAAGAGCTGTTGTGAGTACAACTGCAACACAAGATGGAATTTGACCAAGACCACTGAAAATTCCTGTAAGCACCCCTCCCCCCAACCCCTGCAGCAAAAACCAGACTGAAAATGTAAAAAAAAAAACAGAACCAAAACAAATAATCTCTGGGACAGTCTCCTCAAGAAATAGTTATCACTGGCAAACGAGCAGAAATAGCTTAAAGATGAACTTTAACTGAAGAATATGCTAACACAGCATGAAACAATTAGCAAAAATAGAGAACCAGATGGATGCCCACTGAAAATGGACCACCATTACTGGAAAGGCACCAGAAAGGTCTCTTCAATTTGGACAAATACGATTTCCTGGTAGTAGGTTTCCTGGCCTCTTGAAGAACCTTGAGTGCATCCTCAGAAAAAAGATGCCCCAAAGGGATCAAAACCAACTGACACTGGGTGACAGGGGGTGGGACAAGCGAGGATGATCAGACACACCTCTTCTGTGAAAAAAGTCAATCCTGTTGAAGAAACTTGTAGCGACTGCACCTGGCTAGGTGAAGAGGTAACCGATGCTGTCTGGGCTAAAACGGTTTCGCCAGGAAGATTTTGGGGGAAGTCTTACTTCATCTTGAGCAGGACACATAATCAAATCGGAAGGGGAGGGAAGATGTAGAGAAACATCACCTTCCAAGAAAAAAGATAGGTCATTCACCTTCCAAATCAGAGGACTTGGGACAAAAAAAAAATAGAAAGGAAGAGAAAGTTGTTTGTTCAAAGGATAAGTATAAAGTTCTAACTGTGGAGTACCCCACTGATGGTCAACATCCAGAAACAGCTCTGTGAACCATCCATTCATTGTAATGGACCTGCTCAAGACAGTCTGCCACTATAGGCAGTCTGCATTCCTTCAAATCAAAATTTTAGAGAAATCACTCAACACCAAGCAGGTATATCCCAGACCAGAAGGGCAAGCTTACAAAGAGGTAGGATCGTGTACCCCCTTGTCTTTTGATGAGCCACATCACTAATGTCTGAATAATTTGAGGCTCCCTGGAATACTTTGAGGCTTCCTGGAAAAAAGAAGGAATGAAGTCGGGAGATCTCTCATCTCATTTATGTTAATGTGGTGTGACCTCTGAAGGGGAGGCTGGAGACCCTGGACTTACAGGGGAACTTAAGTGCCCTATCCCCTGTCTGGAGGCACCTGAAACGAATTCCTGAAATGGGATTGGGGGTTAAAAAGGAAGTTCTGGCTCAAGAGAAAGCTGATGAATCCCACCACTGCAGGAACTAGAAAATGCAGTGGATGATCGCGGTGAAGTCACACTGACTTTAGAAAGCATTGCAGTCCTCATATGCAGTCTGGCTAGAGGTAGCACAGGAATGGTGGAGGGCATGAATCTTAGAACCCTGAGAAAATCTCTGGCTGTGACTGAAGCCAGAGAATAAAAAAAGGTGATCAGAAAGTGCCTGGGGTGAAGGCAGGAATGCTAACATGGGAATGGTCTGCATCTTGCAACCAAGACAAACAGGATCCCGAGAAAGAACCACAACGGATTTCTGAAAGTTTACCAGAAACAGGTTTTAGAAGAGAAACTGTAAACTGGATGTGATGAGGAAAGACCTTGGGGGACAAAGCCTAAATGGGATAGTCCAGCTAAGGAAAGATTTGACCCCTCTCATCCTGCAAAAGGAAATGACAGGAGCAATGCATTTGGTAAATATCCTTGGAGCAGTAGAAAGGCCAAAGGGCAAAGCAGAAAAGTGAAATTGCAAGAAACAAACAAACTTATTACCTGAAAAGAAGAACTGGAGTGATAAGCATCCTTTAGGGTACAGGAATACTAAGGCGACCTTGGGAGGAAGAGGAAGATGGTTTGAAGGGACAGCATCCAAAAAGGAAGGAACCTTCAGACAGATGCCCAGAAAGATTGTGAATAGGTCTCCTGGTGCCTTCTTTCCCTAAAAGCAGAAACATCCTGGAATAAAACAAACAGTCTCTTCCCTTCCTGGGCAGGGGTCACGACTTGAATGGTGCCTTGTAACAAAAGGCCCTGAAGCAGTTCTGGAAAGAAAGGAAGGTGTTCCTGAGGAGGAAAGGATTTCTACAAGAAATATCCTTGCCAGATGATGGCCTAAGAGCCCTGAGTGACCCTTAAACAATTGGGGAAAAAACAGAGAAAGAAATAAGGAAACCTGACCCAAGGAAATGGGAAGCAAACAGGAGTCTGTAGTAGACTTAGCAGGAGGTACACTCCTATTGCCTTTCTTACCTTTAGAAGGATGGCGAGGCTATCTGCATACAAAAGCAGATTTTGGGTGGATAATTCCTCTGAAACTTACAGATAGGAGACACAAAATGTGTTTCAATTCTTGTATGGCCCTGCCTTTAGACTGGAGGCACTTAAAGTTGAGAAGCAGCAGAACCAAAAAGGCAGTTAATAGAGAAGAGCATCCAACAATTTAGCCTTAATATAATCAGGTAAGGGCTGGAGACCAAACCAAGAATAAACCTTTCAAAACAAAACCAAAATGAGTAGCCCTAGATGAGACATCAGCTACATCATAACTACATTTAAATAGAGTGGCAAGTCATTTGAGAAGAAACAGTAGAGAAAGAACAAAGACTTTTCAATCTGAATCAAGGTGGTCAGATGAGAAACTTGAGAAAGAAGGGCTAAAACATACATGGTCATATGGGTCCAGTAATTAACAGCCCAAAAATCCAGGGTGGCAGCAGTATATACCTTTTTAACTAAATGTTCCATAGCCCTGCTGTCCTTTTCTGAAGGAAACCGTCAGAAGGCGGCAAATGTTTAGGTTTGTCAGACAACACAGACACTACAGAAGGATCAGCAGGAGGACATTTGTATAAGAACTTGCAATCAGGCACCTTGTAAAAATCTATCAGGTTTGTTAGGGGCTGCAGGTTGATAAGCTACTGAAAAAGTATCTAGAAGGGAAGCCAAGACTTGGAAGTACAGCAGAGGGCTTGGCAGACTCCATCTGCAGGAGTTCATAATACCTTTTGAATATCAGAAACTTGAGAACAGTTCCATTTGAAATACTCCATCATGCAAGATGGAAGAACTCTCCTTTGGGGACACTAAGGAAGAGTCAGGACCAACAGAATCTTCCTCCTCAGACCCATAATCCAAGGGAGAAGGGATAGGATAGTAATATACTGAAGATACTTCCCCAGAATCCAAATCCCTCTCCAAATAGGTCTTGCCCTCTGGGCCTCAATGTAATTAAGCCATTAAACAACCAGTCTAAAATCCTGCCATTCACACTGGGGATCTTTAGTAGCAAGGGAAACACAGTAAGTTTACTTTTTTCTTTTGAAGGAAAACTGCCCAAAAGAAGAAAAAAAAAAAAACACCCTAAGAGGTTCAGATCTTTGCCTACACCCAAACATAGGAGACTTGTCTTGAACTAGGATTTGTGGTATCTCCCCCATTCCCCCTAAAATTATCAGCCAAGGTTCCCCAACAACATCCAGAGCGTACGTCCGTACAGCAGAGAACATGCGAGAAGTTGCATGCATGCCAGCCTCTGACAGGGTCACAGCAGAGGAATGCGAGACAACTATGTGATCCCCTGGGCTTTCATCAGCCTTGAGACATGTCTGGATGAGCCAGGAGAGCAGCCAAATAAAACCGGAGTTTTTTGGCCTTTTTCATGGAAGGTGGCTGACCTTTGGGAATAGGAAGATTGTCATGGCACCTTGCTCCAACAATTTAAGACCCTGGTTCACCAGGTAAAACAAAAAGACAGACTACATAGAGTCTTGGGGAGAAATGCTCAGCATACAGAACACTGCATATAAAATCAAGAAAAGCACCCAAAAAGAGGAGACCCTGCTCATAACTATCTTTAAGGGGAATATGGCCCTCGCATTAAAAAAGGGAGACTGTCAGAGGACATGTAAACGCACAAAAATAAAAAATGAAAATAGACAAGAAGCCCCAGTGGAGCACTTACCAGAGAGACTGCTCGGTACAGAGCACATTAGTGTTCAGACCTCCTACAAGAAATGATGGTATTCAGACTGGTGGCAAAGAAGCTCTGAAGTAACAACTCCAGATCTAATCTTAACCAAACTATAAACTCAGCACACCTAGCTGTGAAACAAATCTGCCACTTAATACAGACGATAGGAAAATGCAGAGAGAGACATACACTTCAGGCATTAAAGCAAACAGAACGTCATAATGGAGAGAAGCGTTGCAAACAGATTTGCAAATCCTGGAGATTTCAGAAGGCCTTTACCTAAATATTAGGCTAAAAGACTGACACAATCTACACCACCACCACCTTTTCTTCTTTGGTAGTACGTATTCTCAGATTAACTGAAAATCTATAAAACAAAGGAGAACAGATTTACACAAGACACTCAAACCTTGCAATACAGCAGTTACAGCTCCCCTTGCAATAAACTGATTTGCAAGCTGATTCAACATCCTTCAAAATCAGTGGGCCCAATTCCAAAACACTTGCTCATGGTTTAAGTGACTTAGGCCTTACACAAGTCACCTGCACAGCAAGTCTTTCGGAATTCAGCCAAGTAACATATGCAATCCCAGTGAAGCATAAGGAGAATGGTCAATACAGGGGTGGGGGAAAAATCAACTATCCCCTGCTTTTCCCATTGTGGGTATAACACTTAAAAAATGACCAAAGCCTGATCTAAATAAATGTAATACTTCCCTAACAAATCAAACTGCAAACAAAGCCCAAGCAAAAGCAACAGAACTCGTTAAATTTCCTATTAACTTATATCTCACATTTTCCTTGCACCATATCCACGGAATATTAAAAAAGGCCTGTATTACAATAGATTTTTTAAATATCTGGAAAGCTGAAAACCACATCCTGGTTCTCTGGAGATGCACAACAGGCCACTGAACCTGGTCTACAGAAAAGGGGAGAAAATTACCACCTTTTGCAAAGGAAGACAACACTAGTAGAAAACCTCCACACATTAAATATTCCTATTAGAGGCCAAAATGTATTTAATCTCCATTCCTCTAAGCCAATTAGAGGTAATCACCATGCAGTTACACTGCTCAGTATAGACTTAAGCCAAGAACTTAAAACTCCCTCTTCCAATACCATAGGTAGATCATGCAACCCACCATCTAGAGAGACTATTTGAGAAATATTTTATGAACCAGATTCAAAATGGAGATTATCCTCTCTACTTGTTACTAAAGCCATAAACCATTATATTTAACATTTAAATTAATTATACCCTGCAAAACTGAATTACAAGGACAAAAAATGCAGCAGAAAGTGGGCAACCCTGCAATGCAACTGAAAAAAAGAGATGAAACATGTTCCCCATTAGTATAGTAAAACTCTTTAGAAATATCTAAATTTAATTAAAATCACAGGCTGGGTCCTACCGAACTATTATAAGCACCATAACCCACAAGCTAGATAATGAAACAAAATGAAAATACATTCCAAACAGCTTAGAATCACCCTGTTGACGGACTTCACAAAAAATGCTAATTTAATACAGATATAAGCCGGTGATATTCTTGTTTGCCATCTTTTTGTATCAAGTTGTTTTCAGTTATTGCTCATACATTCTGGTATTATCCAAGTGGACATAAGTAAATACTGAGCCAATTGTTTTAAAGTGTGCGTCACACTTCATAGCTGCATCATTGCATCCAGTAATTTAAGTGTCACAATGCATTCTGCCCTCGTTACCCCCATCCATCTTTTGTTTTTAAACAAATAAGTTCAGTAAACAAAAAAACCTTTGTCCAAATAAACTCGGTATCTCTCAGTGAAGTCACCTTATGGATAGGTTCACAGACTAATGAATTTGTCTCTGTAAATGCATGTTTACGCATCCATAGAAAGCTATGAATGCACTTGACAGTTGCCCCCCACTTCTGCATGATGCCACTGAAGCAAGACACAGTAATCCTAAGGGCATCAAAAACTGTGTTTGTGGCCGGGGGGGGGGGGGGGGGAGCTTCTAAAATGCTTTTTCCAATGGTAGTGAATCAAGATACCTAAAGGAATCTTCTGTCAGAAGGAATGGTTTAATAAATGCTACTACTTGCTATTCCATGTTTCTCTCTCTCTATACACATTTTCTCCCTTGAAATCCAAGGACTTTCTACGTCTGTTTTAGTTCCAACCATACTTCGTTTTTACCCAGAATAGTACATCTGTTGCCAGTCTGTTTTCAATGGTAGTGAATATAGAAGATACTCTCATGGGGCAAAAACTCTTGTTCAGTATTTAATCACATACAGAGGGTGCAAAATGCAGGAAAAATGTATGTAGTAGTCACAATACACAAAGTAACTAATTTTTATCAGAAATGCTAAAACACTTGCTACAAATCCATACAGTCCAGGAACTATATTGTAGTGACACAACTGCCCACTTAATGCCTTGGAGAAAAACTTTCTTGAAAACTAGCCCCAGGCGTTTTATACACAAGCTGTGGAAATTATTTTGTTAAGCCACAGACTACTTGAAAGCAAGCTAGCAATATAGTCTGTACTCCTTCATAGAGTAATGAAATGCCTTCAATGACAATGGACACTGCATTGTGTGCCACTCTAAACCTAGTCAAACTTGCCCACTTTTAAAACACAAACCTTTCATGATTCCCCCTTCTATTAGCAATACTGCCCAATTGACTCCATATATCAAATGTCCCTCCACAAATCTATATTCATCAAAATCTATTCCATCTATTCAAGTGAAAAGAAGCAACTGCATAAAAGATCTGCCTAGCAAACAACATGTGCATGTAAGCCACATTAGAAATTTACATTCAAAAGAATGGTAGTGTATAACCGCTAGGAGTAATAGTTTTATAACAAAAGTGTGTACTCTGTTCCATTACCATGGAACATAACTGGCCTTATAGGTAGGTACTAGGCTATTGGCCCTAGAGTCTATATAAGCCTAGCCAAAAAGGTACCCTGGTTTTCGCCACCCAGGAAAATTATTTTCCTGTGCCACTGTCTAGCAGAGCCACAGAAGTGATCCCCTGGGTGAATTTTCTATTTCCCATCCAATCAAGATTTTTCTTGAAGAGTGCTTATGAGGAGCTTTGTTTGATATCGATAGGTAGTTTGTTCCAAAGTATGGGAAGTCTCTGGGACAGGAATCTATCCCTCCAGCACGTTCTGTTTATTGTGATAAGGTTTAGGTCCCTAGCACGTATAGCTCGGAAGGACTGGGATTTCTTTAAGGGGAGCATGTCCAACAGCTCTGGGTTTGACATAACTTTGTTAGAGATCGCCTCTGAATAGGCGATACGCAAAAAAGTAAAGCTGGAGATTTGAGACAGAGTCTGCATAGGGCACCTGTTTGAGGCCGGTAATCCTCTGTGTAGGTATTTCTGTGGCCTTTCCAGTTGTAGGATGTCTTGTGAGGTACATACCAAAAGGGGTGTTGCAAATCTATAATTGGTCTAATGAGTGACGAATAGAGGGGAACAATGACCTTTTTCCTGGATGAGAAACCTTTTGTGAGGAGGTGCCACGTAGGATTTCCTGACTACTGTGGCAATGTGATCAAATGAGATACTACTATCCACCTATGTCACAAGGTCTCATCACACTATCTGTGTTAAGTTTACTACCGCCTATGTGGTAGTTCATGGGTACAGAGGTTTTACCAAAGGGAATGACAATGCACTTTTGGCATCTAGCTTGAAGCCATGGCTTTGACACCAGGCATCTGTCCTAGTGAGGCCCTTTTGTAGGATGTCCACATAGGAGTTTAGATTATGGCTCCTAGCTTGCAGTCATCTGCGAACTTCATTAGCCAAAGACCTTCTGTCTTTGGTATCTACTTCTCTGAAGTACAGGCTAACAGGAGAGGACCCAGGACTGAATCTTGTGGTACTCCACTTGTCACTGTTCTGAAGTCGGATTTTGAGTCTGCCACTTTCACAGTGTGGGGTTCTGTTAGTGAGCCCATTTGCAACCCATCTTGTGACATAGGGATTTATACCTAGTTTAGTGTGTTCATCTATAATTCCAGAGTGGGGGATGGTGTTGAAAGCCTTGGCGAGATCTAGATAGGCTGTGTGAACCACCTTACCCTCATCTACGGCTTTGGTGACTGATTCAAAGTAGTCTATTAGGTTTAGGAGACATGATCTGCCTTTTACAAACACGAACTGGGTGGGGTCCAGAGTTTGGAGATTACCAATGTCTTTGGTTTATAACTTCCATGAGGATACGTTCCATGGCCTTGCAGACCAGGCTCGTCAGGCTGTGGCAGTAGTTCCCAGTGTCCTTGGTGGATTCCCCCTTTGTGGAGTGGGACAGCCATCGCTGTGCGCCATTCAGTAGGCACAAAGCCTGATGTGAGGCTATGATTGAACATGGTACCTGGGTGGCGTGCCAGTTCATTCTGTAGTCCATGTAGAAAGCAGCCTGGGATGTTATCAGGTCCCACAGATGCTGTGTTCTTGGCTTTGGAGTGTGGTTTTTACCTGTGCAGCTTTGATTACAGGAACTTTGCATTCTTCCGGTAGAGAGATGGGCCTTTTAGGGGGTGAGAGGGGGGTAAATTTAGCACTGAACCCATCTGCCAGGATGTTGGCAATATCAGTTGGTTCTGTATATTTAGTGCCACTGTGCTGCAACTCAGAGCAGATCCGAGTGTTGCCATTAAGATTCTTGACATAGCTAAAGAATGCTTTGTGGTTCTATTTAGAATAAGTGGCGATTGTTTTCGTAACTAGCTTTGGAGGACTTTGAGGGATCTCAGCTTCTTACTGAGGCTAACCAGGGAGTTCCTCCAATCATGTGATTTTACTCTATTTGCAACAGTTTCTTTCTTCTGTTGTAGACAGTTTATGGCAGGGGACCACCAGATTGGTTTTGTTAGGGATAGCACGATCCATGTGCTTATAAAGTACAACTGTATAGGATTCAGCAGTTGCACCTCTATTGTCCGTCTGTATGGGCGTTGTGAAGTTGGCTTTGGAGAAACTTTTTACAATAGTTTCCCTAATGTGGGGGTGGGATGTGGATGTACAGGGTGATTAGCTTGTGGTCAGAGCTGACCAACAAGGAACTTTCCTTTGGTGTGGAACAGTCACCCATGTTGGTAATGACCAGGTCTAAGATATTGCCGCCCCTGGTTGGGGTGTGGATAAGTTGATCCAAAAGCGTTGGAATTTATGAATTCCAGAAAACGTTGAGCAAGAGTTGGTACAAGTAGTTTTCCCAGTTAATGGTGGGGTAGTTGAATTTGCCAATTATTAGGATGTTGGACTGTACCCCAATATTTTCCAGTGCATCAAGAAATGAGGAGTGGGAATCCTGGGGCACGGTAGGGGATCTGTAGCAAGCTACAATTTGGATTGCGGTCTTGCCCAGAGTTAGTTGCACTTGGATAATCTCGGATGCATTATACTGAGAAACTAGCCTGGAGGTGTGCATATCCTTAATGAATATGGACACGCCTCCGCCTTAAGTGTTTCGGTCCAGGTTAGGTGGCCAAAAGGTGTGGTATGAATTACAGCCTCGTAATGAAGGGGTGCTCTCTGGAGCCTTGAACCACGTCTCTGACGCTGCACAGATGTCTATGTTCCCCATTTTAAGGAGTGCCTTGAGCGAGTGCATTTTGGAGATTTAGACTTCTAGCATTAAGTAGCATTACCCTCAGACTTTGCTTGCTTGTACCAGTTACGGATGGTGAATTTGTCATTTGAACCTTGCCTAAAAAAGGCACTATAGGGGTGGCAAGAGCCATAGCCAGTATCCGGAATCCCAAGGGCGACAGGTGCAGGCCATCTCAGGCAAAGCATCGTGGTCTGTCGATAATGTCATCCCAAGCAGATGGATAGTGGATCCCCTTAGAATGACACCAAAAGCTTAGCCAATTGAAGTCAATCATTTTGTCCTTGTACTACGGTATCAATCTGGGCAATGCCAGGATACTACTCAGTGCTAGGGTCATACCTGTCTGGGCTACAAGATCGGAGAGCTTTTCCATGTCTCTTTTCATGTACTCCAGGGAAGCAAGTCTCAGGTCGTTCACACCAACATGGACAATGACAGAGTCATATTTGTACTTGTGGAATGACCAGTGCGCGTGGGTTATGTGACTAATCCTGGCACCAGACAGGCAGCAGACAGTAACCTTCTCCTTGTTTAGACTGGTGAGTGGGACAACACAGTGTGCCTGACTAAAAAGAGTCACCTATTACTAGTGTGTTTGGTACGTTATTTTGCCTTATGGGCTGCGGTCGATTGTCTGTGAGCTATGTTTCATTTGGGTTGTGGTGGAGGTTGCTTGCGTTTCTGCTTTGGAGGTCTCTGTTGCTTGAGCAAATTATTATAGAGAGCCTCCGTAAATGTTTTGTGTTTCTATGTGTGGATTTTGGTGGTGTAGGTTTTGAGGGCCTTTTGTGGTGCAAGTGTTTACCTTCTCCTCTTGACAGTCTAGTCCAGTCTTGGCTGGAGAGAGCTTTGTTCTCAGCTTGGCTACACAAGTGAATCTCTCACAGGTGTAGTGTTTAGTGGTAGGAGGAGAGGGCTGTCTGTGTACATGAGGCAATTGCTGCATAGCCCCAAGATGCCCAGATTCATCAGGTAGACAGGAGAAAACAAACACCGGGAGCTGACCCTTAGACATGCCTAGATAGGTGCTTATTTATTAAGTACTAAAAACTGTTTTCTTCTAGTTAAGTGAAGAAAGTTGAGCGCTGTAGTAATTAGCAGCTTATTTAGTGCTTGGTGCATAAACATATAAACAAAAGCCAAGTATCAAATTATATTAGGAAACACAGGATGCTAACAGCAATGCTGCAAAGAACACAAACTGATAGAAACGAGCATGTGAATTTGACACCAGATTTCAGGATGGACATTCAAAAAAGGATAAAAGGAAAGGGTGGTTAATGTTACCGATTGCAACAAGAGCTCCAACAGAAGGAGGAGGGGGTACATTTATGGCAGTAATTTATAATCCTCCTTCCCTGCCAGTGGCTCATTATTGAGCAATCAAAGCTATACGTAACCAAATGCTCAGCAGTTCACATGAAACAAAAAGGTTATTATTGCTCAAGGACACGTTAAAGATAAGTTCTTTAGCTATTTTGAGCCGAACAGCCAGACTGAGCAAAACATACTTCCAGAGACCCAAGAAGAAAAGCTCCACAGTTATAACAAAAAATTATTACGTGAACCACACAATTAACAGCATATTCAAACTTTGTTGACTGGGTCAATCCCACTAGGTTAATGGCCTCTTTTTAGGAGGCACCAAAGATGTTTTTTCCACACTGAGTGGGGGAAATTTAGCCAAGGAATCAGGCAACTTCCCCTACTCTCTTCACTAAGTACTGTAAGATCTTTTACATACACAAAGATATTGCAAGTGACAAGCATCAAGTACAAGGAAATGAAAAGATCAGGGTAGAAATGTCAGCATACTGAATTACTGAAGTGTTAGAACTCTGAAATATGCATTTTTCACTAAAACATGTAGTGTAAAAATGGTCCTACAACAGATTCACATGAAACACCAAAACTGACAGGGACAAAAGATTAAAGAGAATTTAACCATCTGAAAACAAGAAAGACAGTTTTTGAACCAAGTTAAAGCGGGAGTGCGGTGTCAATTTTTACCAGTCACTGGAGTAGTAGTAGATTTGAGACAAAAGCCTCTGAAAGCTTTAAAACCCCACTTAGGATAAAGACCATAATTTTATTAGTGTTGATGTTTACAAAATGACAGAAAGACAGTTTCAATACTATGACCTGAACAAAATTATTGTTGGAAGTGATGCAGTTGATAATTTTTGTAAATATGTTTGAATTTGTTTTTTTTAAATATATTCAAGAGGGATGGTAGGATGGATTACAGCCTATTGTTAGAAAGTTTTTTTTTTTTTTAAATGGGTGTCCTCTATAGTGGATTGGTATCAAGTAGGATTTTCCATAGATTAGGGGCACACAGTTATAGATGGATGTGTTAAATTAGGATTACAAATAGACAAGCCACGACTTCAGACGCTTACTGAAAACGTTCTGCAGTAACCCTTTTTATGCTAACATTAACAAAATAAATGGACTGGGGGGCTAGGAATATTGATAAAATGTTAATTAAAATTGAGGAAATGTTACCCATCAGATTCATCAAAAAGTGGGAAGTTTTTCCTATTGCCTTAAGATTTATTTACAACTAGTACCATTTGGGGTACGAAGTATCGTTTTGCAAATAATGGTAGGATTGTTTACTTTGGTCTTATCTGTTTCCAAGTGCAATTTAACTCTGCCAAACATGCATAGTTTTGAAGGCTTTGCACCATTTCCAAACTCGGTCTCTAGTGGATATAAAACAAATCTCAGTTGGCATCCATAGAGGGATAGTAAACGGCCTTATTCCTACAGAAAATGGCAAAAGAATAGAGTACCTTTTGAATGTGTGACCAAAATAACTGGTATCTAGCAGAACAGTTTTTAGAAGACACCATTACACTGTCAGGTAGTGAATGCATCCTTATTGAAGTATGTTAAAGCTCAGTTGCAGATGTGCCATTTATTTTTTTTCATTTACCCCTTTTGGAAGAATGTGAAATAATAAATTACAGACTAAGCTAGGGTCCCTGATGAAAGAATACTGCTGCTGTATTTGTTCGTCTCAAATATGTACCATGTTTTCTTTCTCATGCATTTTAGCTATACATGTAGGTCAGTTATTTTAGAGTATCCAAAAAAGGTTAATATTTGGAAATTCTTATGAATGATTGTTTTCGTTTACTCCAGAACAAATACAGGGAGGAAATAAGCATAACAATGAGATTAGCAAGCACAGCAACCACAACGTTTATAGCACCAACTTCAATTCCAAAAGGTTGAGCACTTTCATCCATGCAAAACAGAAATGACTTTACCAAGAAAGTTATACATCATACAGAAAGAACTGATTATGTGTGACTAAGTTGACTTTAGCATAAAAGTTGCAATAATCAAAGTTGCAAGATGAACATGATTACATAGAAATGTTTAAAATGTTAATCTATTGATCAGTGGACAACATATGAAGTAAACAGGATTAGACTTCACTTTTTTTGAAAGATACATTCATACTTTTTTCACTGCGCATTTGTTCTGATGAAGTCCTATTTCTATGGCCAAACTCACTTAACTGCACTTAAACGTGTGGAATTGGGTGTTCTAAACTGTGGCTGCTGATCCTTGAACAAACAAGTTGGAAGTTTTAGAGTAAATGGTCAATGTTAAAAATCACCCAAAATTATTGTACAGCATTTTCCACTGCTCTGGAACACAGTCCCAATCCAAGTAAGATAAAATTCACCCCTGTCCACATTCACATGCAACCTGGATCTATGGATGGGTATTAGAAAATGTAAAACTCAAACAAAAATAACTAAACTGAGCTAAAATTAGGGGGGGGACACTATAATTCAAAGCATTCAGAGAGAAACGTGACCACAGAAAGGACTGCACAAACATACTGGTGAAAAACTTTGAGCTAAACAGCATTCAAAAACACATCCTCTTAATAAAACTGTGATAAAAATCAATCAAGATTTAAAGACATAGCTTAAAAAACACAACGGTCATATAAAATAATCCAGTAACCAACACAGCTACTTTAAAAACACTAACTCCAACATTTAATATTGACATTATAATTTTGACAAAGTGCATGTCCTCCCTGTGGTCGCGTGGGTTTCCTCCAGGTGCTCCGGTTTCCTCCCACATCCCCAAGACATGCAGTAGGTGGATTGGACACTCTAAAGTGGCCCTAGGTGTGAGTGTGCGCCTTCTGTGGAAGGTTGGGCGCCGGGCTGGCAACTCGACACAGTAAAATTCCACTGCCAATCATGAGTGGACACATGATCCGCTGTGGTGACCCCTAACCGGGAAAAAGCTGAAAGAAGAATTATTCATCTGCCGAAAGAAGAATTTGCCGATGTATTTCTTTAATGTCTAATTGTTAATGTCTCCAACAAAAGGTGTTTCAAGGATAAAACCTACTGCAAAAATACAAACTTTCTGAAGTCTCTGCAACGTTGCGGATGCTTAGCCAAAGCATTAGTAAAAGTCCTTTTTCCTCAAAGACTATAGTATTTGTTCATCATTTTAAGAAATTTTGGAGGAATTTTTAAACATTCACAAGATTCACATGTAGCTAAATAAACTAGAGAGTTACATATTAATAAAATTACCCCAGGACTTTCCACAGCACTACTAATAGACAGACAAGCTTCTAAAGGTTTCAACCCATGCATGGGTTCCCTAATATTACGTATGGTATGATCCCAGCAATTCTCACTAGGGGTAATAAACAAGGCATCAACCATGGGATGGGTAAGGCCAATCCAGCACCAAATGGGACAGGTTAATCTCAAAACAAAAATGAAGTTGTCAAGGCTTAAAATTACCCACAAGGGTAGTCAGCCTAGTACGTCCCTATTAACCCATTTAATGAGCCAAGACAACATGTCCGCAAAGATGGAATTATGATACAATTATCTGAAGTAAAATTAGAGCAGTTTGACTGAACAAAAAATAAGATAGGAGTTGTGAATGGGGAATTTTAATTTAACATTTTATCAAGATTAAATTGAAAGAGCAGATGCACACTTAGTTTTCTGCTTCTTTTTGACAGGAAAAAATGAGGAAAGCGTTGTTCCTGGCAGCAGCAGCTTCCCTGAAGATAAGCACAACATTCTGACAAAACAGGAAAGTGCCCCCGGTCCCCCTCTCAGGGCTGCCCACTAAAGGGACTCTTACAGCCGCAAAGGACATAACTAACCCCCAGTCCATACTGGCTCTAGATTGTACACTAGAAGGATTCAGGATAAAAGAGGAGTGATCCGAGGTATAAAAAAGACAGCACCTACAGCTGGGACAAACTTTCTCTGTGTGTAGTCCCATGGCAGTCTGGCAAAACACAAATTCCTAGTTTTTAAACAATTTATTTGTACTTTTCAGGAAAAAGTTATCAACCCCCCCTTGACACAGACACACACAGACATGTCCAGAAAAGCAACAGTGCAACCGATCCATCCTTAATACCTCAGGAGGAGCGTACTCTCTGGCTGCAGCAGAGCTCTGGAACCCAAAATTGTCACTTGGTCAGCTCAAGCTGCCCGAGTTTGGGTGCATGGATGGTGCCCTGAAGCTTTGGAACCAAACAAGATACTATATCCCTGGTAGGTTATCAGCCATTTAGCTAAGGCTACCACAACAGTGATCAGTATCATTAACCTCTCTCTGCTCACCTTGTACATTCATGTATTAAATTACAGCCTGAGAAATGTGGAACATAAAAAAAAATTCCATAATGATGTACCTAGAGGAGTTTAAGCAAGTGTAAGTTTAAGTGGAGCCTAGTCTAATTGTAATAATCAAAAAAAATATGTAAATACACATATATAATATACATTATACACACACTCTTACCGACATGAAAACTACACCCAAAACGGTGTGCAGTTATTGGCTACTGCTGTATATAAAAATCCAGGTATTTAAGACCAGATTTCTCCCTTTTAAGTGTGCATTTAATCACCTTGTAAAATACAAAACATTCCTCCTAGAAGTCCAGAACCACTGTCAAAAGACTCCCCACAAACTCTTGCATGTGATGGCCATAGAGAAAGCTTGGCATGTTAAAAAGTATCTTTCGTACATTTTTATTTACTTACCTAACATTGGTTTACCAGGAAAGTCTTACTGGGGCAGAGCCTATTTTCAGCAGAGGCCCAGGAAGAAAACGCTCCAGACACACCTTTGGAATGTGGGAGGAAACGCACACAAACTCAGGGAAGACATGCAGACTCCACACAGAAGACACCCCAGCCAAGAATCCAACTGAAGAACCTCTTTATGCGAGGTGACGACAATAACCACTGCACCGCCCACATCTCCCAAGGAGAGAACTCTGTTAGAACCGGGAGTTTCACTAAAGTCAAAAAGTCGTTGCGTCTTTCGGCTTTTCCCGGTTAGGGGTCGCCACAGCGGAACTCCAAAAAGTATAAAAAAAAAAACCAATTATAAATATATAAATATATATATATATATATATACATATATATATATATATATATATATATATATATATATATATATATAATATATATATATATATATATATATATATATATATATATATATATATAAATATATAAATATAAGAGCCAGATGCTACCTATGAATGCCACAATACAGTGGTTAAGTTTGCACAAGGTTGTCAGCTGCCTGCACAATGAACATTTTATTCCTTTAATTAGCCTCCCCTACAAAATGGGCCATTAAACACTCACTCGGTTCTAATAAGAGTTTGCCATAATACTCCTTATACAAGAGCGCAACATGAAGACTCTGGATTTTTTTTTCTTGAGCATGTTAGAAAAACACATGGAGGCTTCATCACGCCACATTATGTCTAGAACCATCCAAAATTAAACACCTCAAACATGTATATAACCAGCTTAGAGAGAGGACTGCAAAATGTAAACAAACACACAAAATAGTTTTTGAATTAAGTAGCTGAATGTGTGTGTGTGGGGGGGGGGGGGGGGGCAACAAGAGACTGAGCACATAGAAATGACAGCAGAACAAGGACCATGACCTTTTTAGTGTTATTGCCATTTACAATTTCAAATTAGCTGGGGTTTTCTAAGGCAGAAAATATGACACTGGCTGCCTGAGGGAAAAGAATTGGGGGGGGGGGTCACAGAACTGGAAACTCAAAATTTCATTTTACAAAATGATAACATTACACAGATGAAACTGTGCCCCTGTTGAACATTTTTATAAAACTGCATTTTTCTCTGCAGACATCTCAAATGGGTTGCTTAAATTTTATCTCCGTGTAGTCAGTGAAGGGAATAATATGGAGCTGCATACTTCATTTTCTAGTTTATTGGCCATTTGGGCAGTTTTTCCATCTTTTTCAACTTTCTGATTTAAAAGCCTGCATTTGCACTTGTTTCCCCCTTTCCTGTAACTAGTCTAGTCCAGATACAGATTTGCAATATCCAGGACTGTATGTAAGCTTCTGAGTCCCCAAGCCTTTCTGTATTGGAGGGAAGCCTTCTAGCTCATCAGTGGGAGCGGTAAGCACTAGGTAGCCTATCTACCACAAGAGGAGTGGTTTCTGGCCAGGAAATTCTAGTTTATTGGCATCTGGTCAGCTTTTCCATATCTCTCAACTTTCGGGTTTAAAAAGCCCACGTTTGCGCTTTTCCCCTCCTTTCCTTTAACTAGTCTAATCCAGATACAGATTTGCTGTATCCAGGACTGTTTGTACGCATCTGAGCGGTGCCATAGTCTGGTCTTCAATTTTTTCCTTAAGTGTACTAGCTCTCTCCTCTCCTGCACTTTTACTAGCTTATTAGTCTAGCACTTCACCAGACTTCTTGTAGCAATTACTGTAGCACGAAGTGCTACCAGCACTAAATGTTCTACAAGGAAACAGCTCCAGTACTTAATTCCCACCCCTCCAGGCATAAGGTCAGTTCCCTGCATTTTCTCCTATTAACCTGGTGAACTTGGGCATCCTAAGGCAATGTAGCAACTGCCTCATGTACACAGACAACCCTCTACTCTTACCTCCCAACACGGACTTTCAAGACACGCACTTACATATCCAAATTGGAAGCGACTCACTCTCCATTCAATACCGGAATAGCTGGTCAAGAGGAGAAAGTCAACACTTGCACCACACCACATGGAACACAGCCCTCCAGAACACACACCAGCACTGCCTTCACATAAAATCACAAACCACACACCCACTTTCGTGGAGTCTCTCAAAAAATCTACCCAAACAGCAGAGACCTCCAAAGCAGAAACGCACTCAACCACCACAATCACAAGACAACTCTCCTAGACAGTGTGCCACTCAAAGCCCCCACGGCAAAACATACCCAACACACTAGTTATAATAATGATCAATTTCAACAACTGACTAAGTTTGTGGTGTCATTCTGGGTTCCCATTACCTGATCGAATGTTTAGGTTAGCAAATACCTAAACGATCTAGTAATGGCGAAAGCTACAAAAAAAAAAAAAAAAAAAAAAAAAAAAACACACACACACGAATGGCCGATTTAACGCAATTCCCTTTGCCATTATGTGGATTTTGCCCCTTTCCCCACTGTACAGCGATCTCAGAGTTGGTATATTTAGTTTGGGGGGGGGCCTCCCTCACCTGCTTCATTTTGGTTAAATTCTTTTTTTTTTTCTTTTTGCAGCCGAGGGAATTCATTCCCTATGTTAAAATTAGCCATTTGCCATTTTAATTTTTCGATATTACCAGGTAGACGTTTAGGTATTCGCCAACCTAAATGTTCGATCGGGTAATATAGACGCATCATTCTAAGGGGATCCAGTATCAGTCTGCCTGAGATGACATGACAGACGCACCTTGATGCTTTGCCAGAGATGGCATGCATCTGTCACCTCTGGACTTCCAGATACTGACCAAGGCGCGTCACCTCTACATTGCCTTTTTAGCAGTGTCCCAAAGTCCAAAATTACCACAGTAACAGCTACAAACAAATGCAAACAGAGGATCATGCTGCTCAATGCTAGAAGTCGAACTTTCAAAATGCACTCACTCGAAGCACTCCTTAAAATGGAGAACATAGACATTTGAGCTGTAACAGAGACCTGGTTCAAGGCAGCAGAAAGCATTCTTACACTACCAGACTAACTATTCCACACCTTTCGGCCCCAGAACTTGGACCGAAGCTCCAAAGGTGGTGGCATTTCCATATTCATAAAGAATGCACACACCTCCAGACTGGTAGCCCAACATAACGCATCAGAGATACTTCTGGTGCAGCTAACATTGGTTAAGACAATGACTGAGGTTGTAGCCTGCTATAAGTCCCCAACCACGCCACAAGACCCTCACTCCACGTCCCTAAGCACCCTGGGAGAATACTAGGGTCCAACCTAGCACTCTCATACTAGGCGACTTCAACTACTCCTCCATTAACTGGGAAAACTACTCATGTACCAATACACTTGCCAAAAGATTCCTGGAATTCATTAATTCAAAATGCCCTGGATAAGCTTGTTCTTACTCTCCTAGAGGTAGCAACACCCATGATATGGTCACTACTAACATGGACTGTTGCCCTACAACAATAGTCAGTTCCTCCCTGGTTAGATCCAACCACAAATGATTCACCTTGGAAATCCACATCCCCCACCCCGGAAAGATAATCACGAAAAATACTTCTCCAAAGCTAACTTTGGACTCCTAAAAAACAGAGATGGCTAACTTCACGGCACCCATGCAAATGGAGAATAGTTGCATGACCACCAAATCATACACCAAAGCACTATACGAACATGTACACAAATGCATGGATCTCGCCATACCAAATAGAAACAAAATGCTCTCCTCCCCCCAAAAAAAAAAAAAAAAAAAAAACCACACACAATCTGGTGGTCCCTTGCCATAAACAAACTCTACAACAGGAGGAGAAAACTGATAAGGTAAAGTCCCAAGACTGGGAAAAAAAAATCCCTTATCAGCCTCAACAAAAAAAGTTGAGATCCCTCATTAAAATCCTCTAAAGCTAGCTATGAAACCAGAACTGCAGCAGATAGTAAAGACAACCACAAGGCCTTCTATAGTTATGTAAAGAATCTCCACGACAATACCCCGATTTTCTCTGAGCTACTGCACAATGGTACCTCCTATACAGATTCAACAGATATTGCAAATATACTGGCAGACAGATTCAGTGCCACCTTTAACCCCCCCCCCCCCAAAGAACCAAATCAATACCAGTAGATTTCCAGGCACCCAGTATTACTGCTGCACAGGTTAAAACAGCACTGTCCAAGGCCACGAATACAGCTTCTATGGGATCTGACAAAATCCCTGGCTATGTTCTACATGAACTACAGAGTGAACTGGCACCTCACTTGTGTACCCTGTTCAAATCACAGCCTAACCTCAGGCTTTGTCCATGCAAAGCTATGGAATATATCATGGACCTAATAAAAACAAGGATATAGGGAATCTCCAAACTCTGAATCCCACACGGTTTGGTTTTGTGGAGGGTAGTTCATGCCTGCTCAACTTGGTCAACTTTTTTTTTGTCAGTCAGCAGAGCTGTAAATGAAGGCAAGGTGGTTCATACAGCCTACCTTGATCTGGCCAAGGCCTTCGATACCATTCCCCACTCAAGAATCATAGAAAAACTCATTAAGCTAGGCATCAACCCCTACAATCACTAGGTGGGTTGCAAACTGGCTCAGAGATAGAACCCACAGTGCGAAAGTAGCCGACTCCAAGTCAGACTGCCAACTAGTCACGAGTGGAGTCCCACAGGGTTCAGTCCTGGGTCCTCTCGTTTGGTATCTACTAATCTGAAGTAGAGGCCAACACGAAAGGACTCAGGCTGACAAGTTGGCAGACTACTGTAAGTTGGGCGCTATTATTAACTCCCCAAGCGATGAGGACATCCTACAGAATGGCCTCACTGAGGCCAATTAGAGAGAGTACAATGCCCCATTTGGCATGTACCTCACTAGACACCTGCAACTGCAGAGGATGCAAAAGTACCTCACAAAGAGGATCCTAGGCCTTAAACACTTGTCCTAAATGGACAGACTCATAAGTTGGTACTAGGCTATCGGCCCTAGGGCCTATACAAGCCTAGCCATAACAATTCCCTGGCTATTTCTTCCCACACTATTTACTTCCCAACTATTCTCACTCTCATATCATCTACTACGAGGCAATCGCTGCTCGATTTACAAAGCCATGTCTGACCCAGCTCTGTTAGAAATGCTACATCTAAAGAAATCCCAAGCCCTCCGTAACACATGCCCCAGAGACCTCAACCTCATTACCATAATCAACAGAATGTACTGGAAGGACAGATTAATAACCCAGAGACTGCACATGCTATGGAATAGACGCCCCATACATGTCAAGCAGAGCACCTTGCTGACCATCTTCAAGAGAGATCTTTATGAGTGAATGGAAAAAGGATAACTCACCTCGGGGATAACTCCAGTGGCTCTATTCAACAGAGGCACTGGGAACCAAGGTCAGGTGGCACGATGCCAGGGTAAATCCTATGGCTAGGTTTGTAAACGTCCCGGGGCCATACATGGCTGCCTGTCCAAAAATAAATAAATAAACAAACAAACAAATCCTCCGAGTCAATGTCACATACACTCTTGAGGATTATCAAACTTGACATTTCTCATAACTTTCACTCTGAGAAACAGAAGAATTAAAAGCTCATTAGCTGTCCCTTTTTAGTGCATTATGGCCCAAGAAAGTTTAAGGAATTACCACATCAGCAAAAATCATAAAGAAAAAAATTTTGGAGTTTATAATTATGCCTTCCGCAAGTTTGGACTGTGTCAATTTTCATGCCAAGATTTATTTTCACTTCCTGCCCATACAATTTCTTAGGTTAAGCAATCACTGGGAGATGTTTAGTAAAACGATACACTGTAGGGATAGTACTCCCGTCAGTAACTAAACACATCTCTCTTGTATTTTTTTCTACAATTTTTCAGTTGACCTCTTGTATACTTGCACAAAAATGTAAAAACCACACACTTTACACTGCCATCACCAGTCACCTGGGACTTCAGTATTACTACCTTTAGAACCATTAACTTTGAAAGATATCCTGGCCTTAATTGTGAGACAGTGGAAAGCATTTGAATAAAGACGACGTATTTTAAGTGACAGTCTCCATCCTAAGAACTGTGCTAAAAAGGGAAACACTTAAGACAATTTAGTGTTTGTACACACTACATGAAGGTAAACATACAAACAGCACTTTTTGTCTAAACACATGCTCGTAAGAGCTGCTGGCAAGGTACTATTAGGAGCAAGACAAATTTTTACAATAAATGTTACATAGCAAGTGACTGGAAAATGAGTTTCAACCTCCTCCTCCTCTGTATATACCAATGCTACAAAAAACACAAAAGGACAGCTACATCTAACCTTGGCATTTATTTGCATTCGTTTTTTCCCCTATCACCACAACCACAACACACAAGTTTATATAATTTACAGAGGCGTGAAGTCATTCAGGAAGGCTCAGAAATTGAGAAATTGGAACCTGGGCCACTTTTTTTTTTTTTTTTTTTTTTTTTTTTAACTCATTACCACGTAAGCATAATGCTATTTTCAATTTCCCTACTAAACTAGTGCAGGTCTTTGAAGTAACCAAATTAAGTTTTGTCAGAGGTTCAAATTTAACCCATCAGCAGTGAATCTCTGTTCATTTCCTAACCAGGGAAAGAACACAGCTACAATCCTCCAACACTGGCTTACGGATGATATCACAAACACTACTCTGCAACCACAAAAACCACATGAGAGAAGCATAAGGAAATATTATTAAAAACAAAAACGTCTGTTAGATTAAACACACATGGTAACAGTATCTTATACAATGCGTTTAGAATAAACTTGGACACTAAAAGGAACCTAAGCTCCAACACAGTTTGCTATGCAGTCATGTGTTCTGCAGTTGTCATAACTATAGACACTGGTATTTCACTTTACATTTACACCTGTCACTGGACAGTATGTGACATCATACAGCTGACACCAGGTTAAGGGATCCATTATCACTCTTCAGTAAATGGTCTGAATGGGTTTGAACTATTAGCTTCTACTCTTTAAAGTTACTTCAACATTTTGTTTACTAGCTGCATGACCCTTTGTCGACTCACATTCGTACATATTGTGGAGGATGTTACCTTTCTGACTGGAGTCAAGGCCACCTTTCTATATATCCAGAAAAAACAGAACTCCCAACATCCATAGGCAGCATTGAAAGTATCAACAGTTATATTTTCTTAACTGTCGGGATTAGTCTGCTACATCTACAATGGCACTTTTGAAGACTGCAATCCAACCTGAAACACACAGCAAAAAGTACAGTTGTGTAAAATCTCACTATAAAACTGCAGATATCCTTCCAGATCACTACTGTAGTACTCGAACTGTGAGATCTCCTGCCAAGGATAACAAAACATCAAGCCAGTATACCAAACCCTTTACTTATTATCAGCGTCACAGTTAGACCCATGTTCCCCATGTCAGTGTAGGGCATAAAGGTGATGCATGGATGGTCCAAACTCAGAAATGAAGTACTCCAGAACAACAGCCACCCCAGGAGAAAGATCAACATGCATATCCATGGAAAAAAAGGAGCTGCCTAAGGAGGAAAGCAAAACCCCCTTGGCCAGCCAGACATCACAAAAGAAAAAAAAATAAGAGGGGGCCGGAGGGACTGAATACTGCAAGTGAAAAGTAGGACATCTACTGTTATGGTAAAATTTGATGCAACTGCACTGCGTCCTTCCATATTACTGTTGCAATAGGAGGAAGGTAAAAAGGAACCCTCCAAAAACCCATGAAGGAAAGACTTGTCAAAACTTGCCCTCATTCTGGAAATAAACATCCAACTTACACTTACTGAAGTATAGCAGCTTCAAGGATGAAACGCGTGTCCAAACCCTGTAAAAGAAAGCTCCAGAGGAAGCCACTGCCCTGGTAGAATAGGCTCCAACAGAGGCAGAAAGTTGTTTACCAAGAAAGGAACAAAACGGAAATAGCCTTTGAAATCAAGGAAGATATGGTTTGCTTAGAAACTGCCAAACCCAATGCCTTGGTATATAAAAGAAAAAAAGCTCCTCAGGTTTGCATATGGCCTTTGTCTTATCCAAATCATGGACCTCTCGGGTTATTAAGATCAGATCCAAGGTGTGCAGAACCTTCTCACTACCAGATTGTAGAGAAAGAAGCTGAACAGACTGATCAAGAGGCAACCGATAAAAAAACTAGTACCCACGGTGGTGGTGCTAAGGTAGCGTTGTTGCTTCACAGTAAGACGCTGTCTGGTTCAATTCTCAGCTAGAGCGTCTTCTGCGTGGAGACATGCATGAATGGGCGTACCTTCGTTGAAGGTTGTGCGTCAGGGCTGGTAACTGCACGTAAAAATCAACTACCAATCATTAGCGGACTGGAGTTCCGCTGTGGCGACCCCTAACCGGGAAAAGCCGAAAGACAGAGACAGACAATGAAAAATCAAATAGGGAAAACTGCAATCAATGCCTAGAGTTCAGAAACCCTCGGCAGAGGCGAGGGCAACAATCTTCTAGGTATAATGCTGCAAAGCAGCAGACTCAAAATTAGCCTTCGTCAATTCCACAAGAACAAAATTAAAGGTCCCAAGAGGGAGGACCAAGTTTTCTTGGGGTTTCTGATGTGTAGGACACCTTTCAGAAATTGTTTAATCTCAAAACAAGAAGGCAAAAGGTGGATTCAAACGGAGAGGGTTAGAAACTGCTGTCAAGTGAACTTTAACAGAAAAATATACTACAGCAGGTCACACAAGTAAGAGGACCAAAGATAACTCCACTGACGAGAGATCCTGGTGAAATGCAAGACAAAATCTGTTCCACTTGGACATGAACTACTTTTTGGTACTGGGTTTTCCATCCTCCTGCAGAACCTCAAAGTATCTAGTCAGAAAATACAGAAGGGAGATTAGAATCCTACCACCCAAAGTGTCAACTGCAGTGTGGATAAGCGAGGGTGAAGGACAAACTCCTTGCTGTGTGTGAAAGATCCATTTAGTGAGATAACTTGTGAGGACTACCCCTGGCCAGATGAAAGTGGGGGAACAAGTGCTGTCTGGGCCAAAAGGAAGTCACCAGCAATATTCTTGGGAGAATTCTGTTTGATAAATGTGCAGGACCCTGGGAAGAAGAGGAGGATAAGTACACAGGAACACCTCCTTCCAGGGAAAAGACCAGTATCTCACCTTCCAAACCAGAGAACTACCTCTTCATAAAGTAGACAAAGATCCACTTGAGGAATATGCAACCAATGAACTGTATCTAGAAACACTTCTGTGAAGAATCCACTTGTAAGGTTGTGCACTGAACCTGCTCAGTGTGTGTCTGCCAATCACCTAAAAAGAAACCTGCTGTCAGACTGACTAACCCTACATCCTTGCATCATCCTGAGGATCATAGGAGATTACTAGGCTAATGGCCCTGGGGCCCATACAAGCCTAGCCAAGAGTTTATCCCCAAAAAGAAAACTCAGTCAGCACTTGTCACCCTACATCCTTGCATCATCCTGAGGATCATAGGAGATTACTAGGCTAATGGCCCTGGGGCCCATACAAGCCTAGCCAAGAGTTTATCCCCAAAAAGAAAACTCAGTCAGCACTTGTCACCCCCTGTCAATGAGGGACACGGGAACACCTGGGACAAATTTGTGGTTTCCCATCCACTCATGTGTCAGTGAGGTACTCTGACATGTATGGGAATTCTATTCCTGAGACAGAGCAGCCTCTGGGAAACAAACTTGTCTCTCCAGCAGGTTTTGTTGATGTCACACATTAGACTCAGGCCTTTTGAGTGTGTAATTCACAAGGAGTCAGACTTATGGATATGGAGCATCTCTATCTAGTAGGGCAGGTTTCGAGACTGCCTTGTAGGCAAGACACAGATCACCTATGAGCAATCTGTATGATCCTGAGTATAGTGATTGTGATTTGAGCCTGTACACACAGGACAGGTGTTGGAGGCCGTGGATTCTCTACGAGATATTTCTGCAGCCTTTCCAGTTGGTGCAGCTGTCTGGATAGGTACATACCAAACAGGGAGTTATAATCAATTTATGGTCTAATGAGGGTGGAGTACAGAGAAGTAAGACCTTATCCCCCCCACCCCCATTTGAAGTAATACATGACTTCTGGAGACTGATGGCGAAATCCACACTGTGTAGAGAGAGTCTGGTAAAGCTCAGATCCTGCAGGAGCCTGAAGAAACAGGTCATCCAGATAAGGAAATATCTGTACTCCTAGAAGCATACGGAAAGTTTTGACTGGAGCCAGGCACTTGATTAATACCTTTGCAGGTGTGGAAAGACCTAAAGGGGAAAGCAGAGAATGGAAGAAAACAGGAAGAAAAAGAAATACAAAAACTTCCTAAACAGAGGGTGAATGGGAATATGAACATACTAGAAGCTTCAGATCTAGAGAAACCAAAAAAGACCAGAAGAACCAGTGTCTAGATAAACAACATACTGAAAAGAGTACCTTGAGAAAAGGTATTTAGAAAGGAAAGGTCTGAAAAGGCCTCCAGGACCCCTCTTTCCTGGAGGCCAGAAACATCCTTGAATAACTGTTAGAAAAAAAACATGCCCAAGGACCTTCCTCCCTTCAGAAGGCTGAGGAGGCTCTCTCTGAAATGTAGAGATGGGAGAAATATATATAAAAAAATAAAGTTTAAAAGACTTGGAATCTTTGCACAGGTATTTTTATACCCAGGTTATCTTTTTCAGGTGGACTGCAAATGCTGGAGGCGTGAAGAGGAAGAAACGAGTGATTGGGAACTTGTGTGTGTAATGACTTAACAGGCTGTAAGAAACCCTGCAGACTGCTCCATCAAAAACACTGGGTGAGCAAACTGGTACAACTAAGGAAATAATCTTTTGAGCTGTGATATAGAACTGGAATTGCCTAGACAAAGTAAGGCTTTCCCTAAAATCAATTCTGATGGCCGCCAAATAAGTGAACTAGAAAATGGAAAAAATAAATAAATAAAATCAGTCTAAACCAGCCACACAAGAAAAAAGGAAGAATATAGATAGCAGAGAGAGACAAGAACTGGAAGTGGAATTTTTATAAAAGGGTAGTAACAAGCTACATCCAACAAAAATTACAGAAAATACATGCAGAATGTTTTGGAGGAGGAATGAGGTTTAAGGGAAGGCAGGAATTCAATGAGCTATGCAATGGTTTGCCTGACAATGACTATGTAGGTGACATATAACGTTTGCAACGGAAAATGTCAACAAGGTTTGTTTTCATTTATATAAAATCTATGACCCAGAGGAAAGCAGAGCAAGACTATTACTGGTGGGTCTTGATGCAGAGAAGGCATTCAATAGTCAGCAGAGATTTGAATAAGGCAAAGGAAACATTTGCATTCCTTGAAAAACAGGGTTAAAGCAGGACGATATAGATAAACCCACCAAATTAGCAGCAGACAGCCTCCCAAGTGAATACCTACAAAATCGCAGCCGATGCTCTGGCCTACCCAGTATCCATCTTGATTAACCGATCTCTGTCAGAAAGTTACATTCCCACACTGTGGAAAGTATCACATAATTCCCCTCCACAGAACTAACCATTTACCACCCCATAGCTATTCTCTCTCCACTCTCCAAAATACTAGAGAGATGCATACACTCTCAGGTCTCAGACTACCTCCTTACTAACAACCTCCTTTCCAGTACTCAGCATGGTTTCCGACCAAACCATAGCACCACCACTGCTTTACTAACACTGTCCTTCAGCATAAAAACAATGGCTACTTCTCCTCTGCTACTTTCCTAGACCTAGCTAAAACATTTGACATGGTCCCACACAAACAACTTATCTCTGTCCTCAATAACCTATCCTTCTCACAAACCTATCCTTCTCACAATCTGTCACCAACTGGTTTCAGAGTTACCTGTCTGACCGCCAACAATCCGTTGTATGGCAGAATGACATCTCCCCAACTACCCGTCTCCATAGGGGTTCCCCAAGGATCCATCCTTGGACCCCTACTCTTCTCTGTTTACACCAATAATCTAGCATCTGCCACCAAACATGGCACACTCATACAATACGCAGATGACTCTATCATCATCTGTTCAGCCCAGTCCCTACCAAAACTGCAAAAAGTCACACAGGAAGCCTTTTCCTCTGTTGAAACATGGTTATCCAATGCCCGATTAATACTCAACCCAAACAAAACTAAACTACTTATCTTCCAACCCACCAAACATACTCAAAACAACTCTCACTATCACGGCAAAAGACACCACTATATACCCAACTGAACACACCAAATTGCTAGGAGTGGAAATAGACAAACTAAAATATTCACATATCCATGACTATAAAAAAAAGTCCACAAAAAACTAGGAGCGTTATACAGAAATAAGCAATTTCTTACCAAAGCAGCAAAGATTTCAATAGCAAATTCCCACCTTATTTCCACCCTACTTTATGCCTCTCCAATATATACCAACCTAAGGCAATGTGATCTAAACAAGCTAGAGACCTGCTACAACAAAATCGCCAAATACGCCACAGGGGCATCCTACCGTAGTCACCACCGTCTCTCACTTGCTGAACTGGGCTGGCTTTAACTCCCTCACCTCCTTCAGTGGCATCAACTCTCACTCGCCCACAAACTAGTAAACCATCCACTAAATATCCCATCCCTCCAGAATCTACTCCAACCCTATCGCACCACCAGACCACCAAGATCCAGCAGCAAAAATCACTTGCAGATCACTAAGGCCAATAACTCTGCTGGTGAAGCACTATTCTCTTGCGCCATAGCCAAATTATGGAACTCACTCCCACCCACAATTACCTCCATACCATCATACACCCACTTCAAAATTTACGAAAAGCGCAACTAAAAACATGCTGGCTATGCCCTTGCAACTCCCACTCTAATATCATCCACCCCATCCAACCACTACCTTTCTTTCCACTCCACTAACTACCTTGATTATAGCAAGCTCAGATGCTCATAAGCCAGTACTACTTAGACAGCACAAACTGCTTCTTCTTGTAACATTTGTTAATGTCTGGTATGCACTTCACAGATAAAGATTCTAGTCTACTGATGTACTATGTTCTTCATCTGGAAATATGTTGTAAGTAATTGCTATGTAAATTGTTATTCACTATGTAATCCAATGTATATACTGTGGAGCTTTTCTCCCCGGGCCTCCGCTGTAAATGGACCTACGTCCAGTCAGACACTCCCGGTCAACAAATTTAAATAAATATACTGAAGGTCAGAAGCAAGAATTAAAAGGCAGGAGGCGTTCCCCTCCAACAAGCTGCGTTTGAATAGATAAAGGGTGCTCCTTATCCTCATTTGTTATTTACTTTATATTTAAAGCCCCTGGCAAAAAACAAGAGATTCACAAATTCAAGAAAATAACTTGTATGGTGAAAAATAGCCTTAATGATACTAGTCTGCACTTAAAAAAAAAACAGAAAAAGGACATTTTCAGTGTTTTAGAGGATTGAAACAGTTTCAGGTTTTTTCGGATATACAAAACGAAAGCTACAGTGTAAATTATGTACAGACACTTGAATGGGTTCAGCAACATCCACATTTATGGAGACATGACCAGACAGAGGTATTTAGCTGCATCGATTAAAACAGACTGTAGCTAAGATGTGTGGGAACAGACTAACGAAAGAACACACGAAAAAAACAGCAGCTCTTAACTGCAGATAAGAATAGTAGAATACAGTCTGAGACAGCCTTCCCTACCAGGTATAAGCCACTGACAAAAAGTTTACAGTTGAGTCTTGAACAAAAAAAAAAATCGGAAGGCCCCATGCAAAATGCAATGCAAGCTTGGAAAACATTCAGATGTCCAAAGTCCAGAAGATCTAGGATTTTTGTTTGAGGTGCTTGCATAAATATTTAATACCCCAAGCAGACTTCAGAGAATTTTTCCTCTGGTATATAGCAAATGCTGGAGGTCTGACAGGAAAGGTCACTTTTTGTAACGGTATTTGTTTGGGTCGAATTTAACTAATTGAAGATTTAAAAATCCCCCACAAGTACTTTGACAAAAATGCTGAGAACACAAAATGTAACCAAAGAATTTGAGCCACGATTTAGAATATGAATGCCGTACATTTAATGCTAGCGGCTGCCCCCCCCAAAAAAAGTAAACTGAACTGACTGAATACTGTAAAGGAAATAAAAACTGAGGTCAGATCTTCTAGACAGCAAATCACACAGAAATAAATTAAATTTGTGGGAACACTAAAATTTTAGTCTTCTTGAACTTTATTCTATATGTAAAAGATCATGTTTAAAGGTGTGAAACAAGTCCTGGGAGTATGTCAGTGCAGGGAAAAAAAACTAATAAGTTCTGTGTGAGTTCTGCTGTTCAGGAGTAATGCAAGAAACAAACCTTCTGTGCAGGGTAACCCAAATCTTGGCCGTATATATGGATATGTGAATGTCTGTAAACATATATGTACACAGAATCTCTCTCTACCTTTCTTTGTGTGTACATTATATAGATGATTATATATATATATGTATATATATATATGTATATATATATTATATTATATATATATATATATATATATATATATATACACACATATACACACATACATACATATACACACACATTATATATATATATATATACACACACATATACACACACACACACACACATATTATACCCCCCTCCACACACTATATATATAAAAACTTACGTAAAGATATGCTGTATGGATGGCTTGAAACAACCTTCTGCCATGCATGAGGTACCCTTGGGGTGAGTCATGAGGTGTAGTGGTCTAAAACCATATGCACCATGAACCACATGCTTATTATGAACAGACCAAACTCCCTTGTATGGTTGCATGTAGATTAAACATTAGTGTGTGCGTTGAGGTGCTGTACTTCTTGGAACATTACACAGTGCTGGCACCACTGGTATGTAGTCATACAGAAGGAACAGACGTGTGTGTGTGTGTGTTATCAAGCAAGGTTGTGTGTTATCAAGCAAGGTTGTGGGAATTCAGCATCACCTGCACACTCAGTTGCATGCAGCAATTCAGTATATACAAGACTAGGCAAAGCGGAGCAGATTTTTTTTACTCCCATTTCGTTTTGTAAACGTCATGCCACGTCAGTTCTGCAGAAACATGCCACTGAGGAGATAATGCAACATTTGTGCGCGACTGTTGGCTACATACTAATTTAGTGACGGTTCTAATACACTTGGACTGGAATCATCCAAATGCAGTTTGTGATAATGCAACTTTTGGGGAAAAGAGAAAACTCTGATTCATGCTGTGACAAACTATTTTTCCCCCCCCAATTAAAATTAATTTAACATATTAAATAAACAGTTCTCCGGTTCGATCCTCGGCTGGGGTGCCTTCTGTGCAGAGTTTGCATGTCCTCCCTGTGGTCGTGTGGGTTTCCTCCCACATCACAAAGACATGCTGTAGGTGGATTGGATACTGTGGATTGGCCCTAGGCGTGAGTGCATGTGTGCCCCTTCCGTGGAAGGTTGGGTGCCTGGCTGGCAAATCACTGTAAAACTCCACTGCCAATCATGAGCGGACACGTGATCCGCTGTGGCGACACCTAACCGGGAAAAGCCGAAAGATGATGATTATGTTTAAAGGTGTGAAAAACACCGCTTTGAAAAAAAAGTGGTTTTTTACAGCCTTTAAAAAAACATCAAGTTACAACTACCTCAACACTGAAGACAATTTTTTGCAGCATTAAAATTCATGGGAGGGCAGGAGGCATTAAAAAAAAATCACTCTTGGGTTCCAGTTCTAATTAAACTTTATTAGCACTGACTAAGTACTTGCAAAATTAGTTATGCAATGGCCAAATTGTTAAATGGTTTAGCAAAAACCTAATTTTACAGCAACAGCCAAAAGGGAGAAATTCAGAAAAGAAAAAATGAAAATAGAACTAATTCAAAACACACAAGTACAAACTTCTGCAGGCAACTGAACAAGTACTAGTGACATATGAAAAAAATGTGAATTCATTTTAGCAGCAGATATGAAAAGTAAGCAGCAGCTGCAAACAATGGGTGAAGTACAGGAGACTCAAATGTGAGAGCAGTTAAGTGATGTGTCCACTGAAAAGTACTTGAACTCAGACCTTTGCTAGAGATGCACTTTTTTTTGAGTTGCGCTCTGAAATTTGGGAGAGAGGGATTGTCAGAATTTGGGTGCAAAACTGGAGAAGAGTGTGGTCAGTACAATGTAGTTCGGTTTGTGGAAGTTGAGACAGGAAAGCACTAGGCTGAAGTAGAAAACTTGGTGGCTGGGAACCATCTAACTTTGCATGGGTGGTGCAGCAGTGTGCCTTCTTGAGGGGAGCTGAAACAAATCAGCAGTTAAATATACTGTGGCTATGATGGGGAACTCATACTTAATACAATGAATAGCCAATGCCAAATTTGATGCTCTTGCACTCCATGCTTAACTCCAAATCAGAGAATTAAATTTAGGGCTGAAAATGTATACACCACGGAGTACCTGGTTGTCTACAAACACTTGACAAGTAAATACAAATCAGAACAATGGTGATTGTGTCCCTGGATACACAATTTACACTAGACCCCAAAAGGTGACCACCTGGAAACACATCTCAAAAAAGTAAGACAACCAGACACTGACAATTCATGCCTAACTTCAGATTCACTAATCTGCTTGAGGGGTTAACCTCAACATCCACTTACGAAAACAAAAGTTGGCTGACACTGGAACAATTCAGTTATTTTGTAATTCAAGGGATGAAGAATGAAAAGTCTGTGTTGTGCGTGCCAATACTGGTTCCACTCAAATTATAAAAGTAGAGTGCTCTTTTAATGAAAGCCAGAGCTTCCCTTAAAACGCACTTTTCTAGATTCCTTTAATGCTAGGCACAACTTGCCTCTTTGCAACATATAGAATGATACTGTAAAAGTAGTTTTACCCTTTTTTTTACATTCTAAATAGATTATACTTATGAAAATTTTAAAGCATCTCCTTTGTACTAATATCTGGCATGGATAAAGTGCAAAACATTAAATTATACTGAATGATTACGTCTTATGATGCATTTAAAGGACCTTGGGGTCTCTCAAATCCAGTGTACCACAAATTAATACAATCTTTCACGCAGCTCTAACCTTAATGTACTGAGCTTTAACTTGCAAGATACATTATTACCAAAGATCTTCCCAAATCTGCTTTATAACTTCAAGTTCTTGACCACCCCATTTCTAACCTCAACTCTGAAAAATCACAAAGCCTTACACTTTTATAATTAAACTTAACTATTCTGGTTGCCACTAAAAGGATTTTAAAACACAAATTAAAAATCACTGACACCCTTCAGATTTCTCATCTTACCACCAACTTTACAACTGTCTGCACCTTTGTAAACAAAGATTACCGGTTGCAAGCAAGCCAGCCACCAACCACCACGTAAGTTACAGGCCCCAGATTTTACCCTTGTGGGACCCCCTTAACAGGTAACCCTTCCCATCCTGTTAACCAGTTAAAACATACCATCATTACATTCAATTACTTGGCCATGATATCAGGATTCCAAGGCATCAAGGTAAAATTACCAAACAAGTTTTCCTTTCACCTCTCAAAACACACATTTTTCTCAAAGAAATTGCATCAATATTTATCCATAGCTTGATGCTTTATGTATATAACCCCCTAACAAAACTGGAACATTGTATGATGTATTCCACGCATCTGAGACCACAGAATGAAAAGAGCACCCTATTAAAAAGATCTGAAGTAGAGGTAATATCGGTTTACTATCATATACCCGAAATGTACTCAGTCGACTGTTCACATGGTTGACCGAGACTGTGCGAAATTCACAAAGTCGAACACTGGAATTGCCGAAATACATGTCGACTGCTACCCAGGGATGAGTTTTAACATGGGTCGAGATAGGGGCAGATGTGCATTTCGCCAATATCAGTTAGACATTGCCTACGGTCAACATTCAGATTTCGAACGAAGCGGCGACAGACTTCACCTTTGAATAAATGACAGTAAACCGGTAGTATCAGTTATACATTTCTTGCACTAAATTTGTCTGGGATAAGAGGAGAACCCATTGAACAAAATTTTAATGCAGTCTTCACATCATCAGAAGAGCTAAATCAGAATTGATAGAAACTTACCACGTTAAAGTTCTTGTAAAGAAAGACCTATAAAACATTCATTAAACAAAACACTGCATTAGTCTTTGTTATTACATGACCTGAACCATCAGTGTTGACATTCAGTGGTCTTATAAACAGAGTCTTCACGCGAATAAAATGCCCAATTCCCCTTTGCTATTTTATATACTTTTATAACTCTACTTTTTTCATAAGTAATCTCAATATCTAGTCTGCCTAGGTTTATTACTCTTTTCACTTTGTGTCTAAAAAGGTCACATTTCTGACCAACCATCTACACTTCTCCCCCAGGTGTTAACTCTTATTCCAGTTTACAGTCAAGCTCATGAGAAAGTTCACCTTTATCTTCTCAAAGTCAAAAAAAAAAAAAAAAAAAAAAAAAATATGTTTTCACCCCTCACACCACAACTCCCTCACTCTGACAAGAATTTCCTAAAGGTACTGAAAAAATGATACGACTCATCTGAAGTTTTAAATCTTTACTCATACTTAACAGATGAGACTTCGGTTCCATCCTCGGAACTGAAACTGCCATTTCCCAGCTCGTGCAAGCCAAAACTCACAGCTAATAACCTACCCACAATGCCCCTCTCCTAGATACTCCAGATCTCGTTTGCCCCACTCCTGGTCAGACGTCTTTAGCCATCTCTCTCAAGCCAAGTTGAGATTTGTTTTTATGACAGTTTTTCTTTGAATTTCAAAAATGTCAGTCAGCTTAGTCTTTTTTTCACTGTTGCCTATAACCTAGGCCTACTTCCCACCTTTTTTTTTTTGGTAATTTAAACTTACTTTTTTTGACGGTCCCTCTCTCCTGTATTTGACAGGCTTCCTTTACTGGTGGTATTCCTTAAAAATTTTTTTCTACAGGACAGTATCGTTTCTTTTACCATGTCAGACAAAGTTAAATTGGGTTTTAAACAGTGTGACAAGTGTGGACGGAGGATGCCTAACTCAGATACACATCTGTTGTGTCTACCGTTTGGGCACGGATCATTTGAAAGCCGATTCGGACACTAGCAGAACCTAAGAATGAACTTATTTTAAAAGGTTTACTGAAGATACCTTTCCATGAGGCTCTGTCTGGGTTGGAGGTTTCACCCCCTCAAAAAACCAAAAAATATAAGGAAAAACGGAGTTACTCAGTCCCTGCATCTCCGTCAGTTAGGGAACAGAGTCCGTCCCATGCCTCACCGGCGCAGACCTCTTCAGCACCAGGATTCGTGTCCTCTCCCTCAGTGCCGACCATGGTATTCACTCCTCCATTCCAAACGGAGCACCAATGACTTCGGTGCAGTCTTTGGCTCCTACATCAGCTCAGCTGACTGTTCATGGCTCGGCTCCATCCCGGTCCATGGTGCCGACACCCTTCTCCGCTCCATAGGCTCCAATGACTGTACATACCCTGGCACCATCCCTGTCCACAGTACCGACAGCGTCTTCGGCTCCATGAACCTAGATGTCTACACATGTCTCGGCACCATCCCCGGCCACAGTGCCGACAGTTTCTTCGGCTCCATTGACTCCAAAAACCCGATTTCATGCCAAAGACCAGATATTCTCCTACTTACGATCCTTTCTTGGGGCAGAGGTTTAGTCCCCTTCTAGAAAGACCCGATTCCCCTTCTGCAGCCTCTTTTAGATCCACTAGGAGTATTTCTGAACTAGACCTAGTGCGGGTTGTAGACCAACTTCTGGTAGCTAGGGGACTGCCCATTCCAGCTAGACCTCTTGTTCCCCCCTGGCTCGGAATCTTCTCTCTCATCTTCCCCTGCTTATCCCCCCCCCCAGCTCCCACTTCAGCACATACTGTTTCGGCTCAGACAGCAGTGACTTCCCTGTCGGCACCCATCACCCTCGCAACATCGGCTACGATGGAGCCAATGCTTTCTCGGAGTGGTGCTTGGACTGTTCATATCTTGGTACCTAATCCAGCACCTATTTTCTCATTGGCACCGTCTATGTCCACGGTTCCCAGTTCACTAGTCACCCAACTAGAATTAGTCAAGGGTGCTCCTTCTGCAGAGGGGATGGATAAGGCCCCTTCACTCCGAAGGCTCACAAAACAAACCCTAGGACACCAGTATCAGAACCCCCTGTGAAGACAACCCCTTCTCCGGAATCCTCTTCAGAAGATCCCACTGGAGAGCCACCCCGGAAGAAACTGTACAAGAGGAAGCACCTTGACCCCCCCCGGAGAAATCCATCATAGAAGACACTGATTGCGATTAAGGGGAAGGGTCTCCTCTCTCTCTCCCAGACAACGTTTCATTCGGAAACTCTCTTGAAATCCTCAAACAGCAGGGGGGGGTGAAGTCCTCCAACCCTTCTTCTGATGACCCGTTTCGGCCGGCCTTCCGTACCCAGCCATCTAATTCCTGGGTGACCCCACCAGATCTAGTTAAGCTAATTGTGCAGCATGCCTAGAAGGCCACGGACAATGTAGAACCTGTCCCCCAGAGGCCAGACAAAATTTTATCTACACCTGTGGAGCAGCCCCACTGGTCCAAGCAGCTGAAAGTTGACTATGGTCGTGGCGGCGGCTACCAAGAGGGAATTGGCTGAAGATAGTTCCACTGTTCATCCTCCAAAACAGGGAATCCAGGATCATGGACAGACTGGGGAAACGGACTTGTGCTTCACCAACCTTCGCCATCCGGTCGTTGAATTATCTGGCGCACTTTACTCGCCTCCAAAGAGACAAATTTCTGAAATTACTTCCACTTTGGTGGGAGTACTGCCTGATGAGGTGTGAGACACTGTCACCTCACATCTAGCTAGCCCTGAATCCATCTCAAATTTCTCGCTGCGTTTGATCTCAACACTGCCGAGGGGGCAGCCCGAGCGGCCACATCTGGTGTTGTCATGAGACATAATGCTTGGATGCAGTTGTGTGATTTTGCAGACCCTTTTAAAATCTTACTTAGTTAACAAGCCTGTCGACGAATCTGCACTTTTTGGTCCCAAGGTACATGACACACTTGCACGTAGTGAGAAAGACGGAAAGACCTTTTCTGCTGTGGGCATATATCCTTTCATGACACTCGCGGTGAGCAATCCCCCTGGGGCAGAGGGGACTACTCATATGAAAAACGTCCTTTTCGGGATAGAGGGTGTCCACGTAACCAGGGAGCCAGAGATTCTTTCTACGGCAGACCCTACCAGCCAGCGCTCTAACAACTGCTCGATCGCTTACCTCTGGAAGCAGTCAGGCATCGTTTCTCTCTGCATCTTATTACTACAGATGTCTGGGTGCAGAGAATAACATCCAGAGGCTACCAAATACCCTTCGGCCTAACTCCCAGACCAGTCAAACGAAACCCCGATATACCACCCAATCAGAGGGGATTAGCAGCCTTAGAAATAGAAAAACTGCTGAGAAAAATGGTCATCCAACCAGTCCCACCAGAACAGACAGGATCCAGGTTTTACTCTAGGTTCTTTTTAGTGCCAAATGAAAGGGGGGACTGGAGACCAATCCCAGATCTCAGCCTACTCAACAAATTTATCAAAAATTCCAGATGGTCACAGTACAGTCCATTCTTCCCTTCCTAGGGGAGAGGACTGGGTGTGTTATACAGACCTACAGGATGCATACTACCATATAAAGATGGAACACCGCTCCCGGAGGTTTCTCCGCTTCCGGCTGGGAGCCCCCCCAGAGTGTATGGCAGTTATGGTAACTCATCTTTGACCACAAGGATTCCAGGTGTTTCCCTATCTAGACGACTGGCTCCCTACTGCTCCTACCAGGAATCTCCTAGTTCGCAGCCTTACACAAGATCTCGCTCTCCGCTTAGGGATTACAATCAACAAAGACACTGGAATTTATTGGAGCGGTCTTCAACACAACATCCTGCCAAGCTTCTCTCCCCCCTCACAGGCTTTTGAAAATAAGACAACAAATTCAAGTCCTTCTGCCTCACACGTTTAACCAGCATATCTTGTACTGCAACACTTGGGCTCCATGGCAGCTGCCATTATTTTGGTACCACTGGCGAGACTGCACACGAGAATCCTGCAGTGGCTCCTCTCCACACAATGGTCGTTGTTAACCCACCCACATGATACGCCTTAAGAGCAGTTGCAAGGAGGAAATGCTATGGTGGATGGAGCCACAAAAGAATCTTTGGTGTCGACTATTCCATCTTCCCCAACCCATGAACACGTCTCTTTTGGGGTGGAGGGGGGGACATTTCCAGGGAAAGACTGTCCAAGGCACCTGGACACCCCACCCCCCCAAGGCCAACTTGCACATAAATATCCTGGAACTGAGGGCAGTTCTCTTAGCGTTGCAAGCGTTCCATACATCCCTGCCTTCGGGGACCACTGCAATTCAATCAAACAACATGTCAGTTGTCTGGTATATAAACAAGCAAGGCAGAACCAGATCTTACCCATTGTGTCGGGAAGCCATGAGGATTTGGCGCTGGGTGATGAGCTTCCAATCACTTTCTTATAGCAATGCACATTCCCGGGAGCTCCAACCTTATTGTGGACAACCTGAGCAGGAATATCCTGATGCCTAACGAATGGTCCCTCAATCCTGTAATAACATCTCAAATCTTCCAGCATTGGGGCAATCCTTGCTGCGACCTGTTTGCTTCTCCCCTGAATTACAAATGCAGGAGCTATTTTGCCTTGATTCCCCCTCAGGGGGCATCACAGAGGGATGCTCCAACACATGATTGGCCCCCCAAGTCTTCTGCATGCCCCCCCCCCGCCGTTTCCCCTCATCCCAAAATTTCTCCAGAAAGCCGAGAGGTTGAAAAGCAAAGTGATCTTCATTACCTCCCTACTGGCCACATAAAGTCTGGTTCCCTTTTCTATGGCCTCATCTGATTCACAGCTCGTGGCTCCTGGATCATTCCCAGGACCCGTTATCCCATCCTCAGGAACTGATCCACCCAAACCTGCACAGTCTCAAGCCCACAGCCTGGTTCCTCCACTTCAAATGATTGCCAGACTACCTGACATCCCATCTCTTGTTAGTGAAATTCTTCTGGCCACACAAACCTTCCACTAGAAAGGCTTATTCTAGTAAATGGACTAGGTTTTCTATTTAGGCCAAAGATCAGAACTTAAGACCCTTTCTCTATGCCTATTCAAAAGATTCTGCAATACCAGACTACTCTCCTACATGCAGGAGTCTCCACTTCAACAATCACTGTACATTTAACAGCTACTGCTAATTTTCATAATGGTCTGGAAAATTTGATTATGTCACACCACCTATGCACAACTTGAATGGAGTATTACTTGTTAAAGCCTCCAGTCAAGCCTCCCTTAGATCCCTGGGACTTGACTATGGTGCTTCGATCTCTTACAGGCTCTCCCTTTGAGCCTTTTGAGTCATGTGACTTAAAATTTTGTGTCTTGGAAAACCATACTTCTAGTAGCACTCACCTCAGTGAGAAGAGCATCTGAACTGCAGGCCTTGACTGTCAAGAGTCCTTACTTGATCTTCCACACGGACAGGGTGTCCCTTCGTACTGACCCTTTTTGCACGAGGTCATTTCTGTTTTTTTTCATTAATCAATCTATTGACCTGCCGGTTTTCTTCCCAGTGCATTCTAATAGAGGGGAGTACCTTTTGCATACCCTTGATGTGCACCGACAGCTTCACTGTTATTTGCACAGGACTAAATCTTTCAGGAAAATAGACCAATTGTTTGTGGCCTTTGCAGGACCCAGATTGGGTAAACCTGTTTCCAAAATGACCTTATCCTCTTGGCTTAGAAACGCCATTACCTATATCAACCAACAGAATAAGCTACCCTTACTTCCAGAATAAAAGCTCATTCTACCAGATCTATGGCTACCTCTGTAGCTTTTAGATTCACAGATTCATACTATTTCATTCCAGAGCCTCTATGGATGATATATGCACAGCAGCCACGTGGGCAAGACCTCATACCTCATTATAAATTGAATTTGGCCTCCCGGTGAAAAGCATCTTTTGGTTCTATGGTGCCCAGGAATATCCTTCCTTAGGGCCACCCAGGACTCAAGTAGCTGGGAACTTGGTCCTATCTGTAAAATATGAATAAAGATTTACAACTTCAGATAAGGAAGTTGCGTCTTACCATAACGTTCCAACTGAATTGTAGATCTTTATTCATACTTTACTTACCGCCCTCCTTCCCCCTGCCTGGACTCCTGGTGGATCTCTGGTACTCCTGGTTAGCGTATCTTCTCAGATACAGAGACTCCTACTTTTTCTATTACTACATCTTTACCTAGGGCAGGCAAACTCAATCTGGAGTACCTAGGAGAGGGGCATTGTGGGTAGGTTCTTAGCTGAGAGTTTTTGGCTTGCACGAGCTGGGAAATGGCTATTTCGGTTCTGAGGACAGAAAAGAGGTCCTATTTGTCAAGAATGAATAAAGATCTACAACTCGGATGGAACGTTATGGTAAAACAACTTTTTTTTTTACTAACCAAAATCAGAACCAGAATAATGTGCCCCCTAGTGGCTTCCACCACCAGTTGAGGAAAAAGTTTGCTCATACATCTATAAAAGAAAGAGTTTTCCAATTATACTTAAGTCACCCAAATTAAAGTTGACTTCCCATCCAAGATCTTTAATGTCTACATAAAAGTAATACATCACTAAACTAGTGTTAGTATGTAGAAAATAGAAAAATTAATACTTACTTCCTGGTCATGCATCTGACAACTCAACTTGAAAATTGGCAAATTACCACACTCCATGTAATGTACATATTTACTATCACTCCAGTATATTCATTTACTTCTTGCTCAAAACCATAACTACAAATCACCCATACAACACATTCCAGCGCTGAAGGACCACCGTTAGGAGGAAACATTTGCCTAGTTAGGAAGCTATACATAGTTCAAACATACCTACAGCACAGATGGCTAACCTTTAATTTTATTTTTTATTCCAGCTCTGAATGCCCTTATGGGGGCAGGCATGTTGATGCAATTTCCTGAACAGCCACCGGATGCTCATCACTCAATGAGCTTGTAGAGCATCAGCATGATCATTCTCTGTGCAAGCAAGCAGCAGAAGAGGCAGACATGATGTGGAGCACTGTTAGCATTTTAAAATCAAACCATACTGCTTAAGAAAAGTAAAACTTGTGAAAATCAGCTTCTGCTGCATGTACAAGTTTTTACAATGGTTGAGTTTCTATCTTCCATCGCTTTCCGTAACGAGTCAAGTTTGTCATGGGTGGCATACTGCATTTGGAAGAACAACAGTAAGCTACAGACTCAACAACAGGTAAGTCAAGCTACTGTCTTCGAACACAACACACTGTACTGAGTTTAACTTTTTCTAGTGATCTTTGTATTATAAAGCTTCACATTTGATTCAGGACTGATGTTCACAAAATTATACATTGTGTGTGCTTTGCAATTCTCTTTAGATAATCTCGTTTGCCAGAAGCATGGGTGAGGCATCCTCACATTATTAAGTCTTATTCTAACTTCAACAAGGAATAAGACTCAAGGTGTGTTAGAACAGGGTGCCTACTTCTAATGAGCAACATTAGAGAGAATTATTGGTGTCATTTCTCTCATACAATTAACATTTTGATAAGAACCTTTGAACACAATCTCAGTTTTAGGTATCTTTGTTCCACATTCCTTCACACGGTCAAGGTTACTCCACTTCAGAACATACAATATTCTGATACATCAATGTACATACTCCCATTTCATTTATTAGTATTTCAACATTTTTGTACTTAAGTACTGGTATACAAACATGTACACCCAAAAGTAATTACTAAAACTTGTTCCTAAACTGTCAGTACTACACTGCCATCAAGCTGACAGTTTTAAAGTTAAGTGCCAAACTTGAACAAAGTAAATCCTACCCTCAGATCACTTTTGCAATAATTTAAAATAAGTTAACCGCTACTCGGAATAAAGTTATACAGTGCCACCAGTCCCCACCACACACACTCCCAATCAAGTTCACACTGTTGCCAAACATTGAACCATGGTATTCTTAAAAACACACAATGTATTCTACAAGTTTAATACAGTAATTTATGAAACCAACCAGCTTTGACAGCACACCTGAACACTATAAATCAGTTTTATTTTAGCTCAAAAAAGTAATCACTGTGGTAAAATAAGAGAAGTTACATATTGCTACACAGCTGCAGTGGGTTAACACAAGCTGCATGAAAAACGGCCAGTGTTATGAACCAAATGCTCCCATTATAAAAATCAGAAAGCACCAGTGTTGACTAAGCATAGCTCTCAAATATATAGTTTTGTTACAACTACAATAAACTGTAGTAAAATAATTACACTGAGAAAGGCATGTTTTTCACCCATACTGTCAAAATGGGCGCACATCAGCACAAACAGCAACATCTGCACCAGTAGAAGTCAACAAAAACAAAGATTTAACACACACAACTAAATCTATGAGCTGTTAACCAGCTGCTTCTTACCAGCAGAGGGCTCGACTCCTTCGGCCTCCATTTACCTACTACATGACTGAGAAAGCCCCTCAACCAGATGGTACCACCAGGTCACCCCAAAAAGGGTTAGCTGTGTCTTGCACACTTGCATACTTAATGCATGTCCGAAACTGTTCATGTACTTGCAGTTACATTAGGAAAATAAAGGGTGTAAGAATAAACTTATTTTTTGAACATTCCAGTTTTTCTAGCCATCACATGCCCATTCCCCTCGGAATAACCAAGCAGCAACCCATTTATTCAAGACAGGGGGAAAAAATTTCAAGAAACTGCTAAGTGTTCAAATGAACCACGAGTCAGGATTAACCTGGCTTTATCATTCAGCCATACTCAATCCACGACATACAAAACCATTAAAATGTTGGTTAAATAGCTAATGTTACTCCACGAGAATCCAGAATGTGTTCGTATGGGAGGAGATGCTCAACTATCCAGCTTGCTTTGCCAAGCATGCCCTGCACCTCTAATTTTAGGGCTTTTGCATACCGGGTAAAGCTTTTGCTGCCCTCCTTGTGCACTTTTTAGGCAAAGTTCGGTTGACAGACATTCCAATGTAGGTAACATCAGTCCCAAAATTAGATTTTAATGCCGGAAGTGTAAACAAGTTGCCTGAGCTTGAGGCACCCCTGCATCTGGAAAACACTCATGTCCGCACAATTAAGAAAATTGGTTTAAAATGCAAGGACAGCACGTCTATAACCGGATTTTGCGCCTTTCATGCTTTCAGGCACAGTGGTAACTGTGGTTCAGTAAACATATCTATTAATAACATTACCTCCAGGCAGATCCCCACAAACTGAACTCTGAAAGATCAACCTGTCCTTTGATGGATTAACTATTAGACTTTCTCCACAACACCTCCGTTGCCCCATGAGGACCATGCAAAATTCAGTGTTCTAAATTATCTCACTATTACCAAATTCCACAGTCCGTGACATCAAAAGCATAAAACTGAATATGACTAATCAGATCCACTTACGGAGCCAATTATGCCTGCCTGTGAAGCCAAGGATAATCAAATTCTTCTTTAGCTATATTAAAAAACTACACAAAAAATAAATATATATATTACTCAGAACAACTTCATAATGGGGCTTCCCATTCTTCCCCCTGCTGACATTAGCAATATATCTGCAAACTAATTTAGTGACAACTTCACCAAAGACGTGTATTCAAATAATTTGAATCCATTCCCCCCACAATCTCTAAAGTGCATTTCCTAACAGTGCTAACCAAGACACAAAATACTTTCTCCATGGAATGGATAATACACCTAACTGCTTAACGGTGTTAAACATGCCCTTGCAGACACACTCCCCAAACTTGTTTAACTTATGACCAGCTATTATTTTTGTCCATGATGTGTGGAGCACAGCAGTTGTGTTGCACCCCTCCCAGGTGGCCTTACAACCAAACCAGGTAAATTACAGACCTATCAACCTTAAGTGTCATCTGCAAAGCAATGGAAGTATAAGCGGACTTGAAATTGTAATATCAAAAATCTTGTTAAACGTGATCCTTTAAAATGGTTTCCTAAAGGGTAGATTCCATTTAATCTAACAACTGTACAGTGCATGCAGTGTGCCTTGTCCTGGCTACAGCCTTTGCCACTATTCCCTATATAGTGGCATCATACAAAAGATAAATGCTTCAAAAATGAGCCCACATGTTATAACAACAAACTGGTTGAAACACAGAACCCACACAGTACCAGTTGCAGGTACTTCACCGGGAAGGAAGAAAGTGATCATTGCTGCTCATGGCTTGGTGCTGGGACCTCACTTTTTTTTTTTTTTTTTAGTACTCACTTCTCAAGTTTCCAAGGGGAGAGCCAAGACCTTTGGCCAACAGTCTAAAGACGAAACCCATACCCCTCAGAATGAACATGCAATAGTAAACTCTTGGTGTACTAAAAAATGGGCTTAAAACTAAATGGCCAAAAAGTAGTATCATTACTTTTGGCACACAACCTCTCTTCTTATACCATCTATGCAACAAAATAAAATGAAATTAACATGCAGCTAGGAACCTAAGCACTTGAGTGGATGGCACCCACTTTTGATCATCCAACAACTGTTGTAAGGAAATCCTTTAATTTACATCAGCTAATGACCAAAGGAATATCAAAGTCTAAACAATTAACTTATTTATACATGGACCACGTAAATTATCAGCTATGACTCACCCTTTGGAATGCATCTCACTAATCACAACTAAAAAGACACCAAATTTTCCAAACCAGAAAGATCACAGACCTAAAGTTCCTCAGGTATCGAGAGAGGCTGGAAGCTCCAGCCCTTTATTCAGCATAAACGTTTAAATGGGAGTTTTGTCTCACTTGTGCCATCAAAGAATTGATTGTTTCAGACCTCTCCTTTCTCTGCAAGTCCAATATCTTTACACACAGTAGAAGCAGAGACCTACATCTTCACCAACAGATAAAACAAAACATGCAGGAATAAATTTTCCCTGCATGTGTAGCAATGCGACTATCTTTCTTTAAACAAACTAGATGACTGAAAAAGTAACCACAAATTTAATCCACCACTACCTGGTATAGCCCTCCATGGTGAAAGATGGTGCTGACTGAGGAAGGGTACTGAGGCAAGGCAAAAACTGTCATGAGACCAGTGGCGTCAGAATATCAATGAATCCATTAATACAAGACAAGTAATTCAAGTTACTTCATATGTTAAACTCCCTATCCAACTTTCTCCTCGTGTGCATATCTCTTAATTCAGACCATCCAAAGAGCTATCAGTTGCCTGTCCATTGTACAACCACAATCTCAGAGAATATAAAGCATTATAGTAATTCAGCCATCACATTACCCAAAGATGAAAGAAGTTCAAACATCACGCAAATCAGCACTTCACAAAGCAAGTTCTTCAGCATTTACATCACTGCACCAATCCATGCTCATTCCTTCTGCTCAGTCACCTCATCTGCAAAAGGGGTGCCATTTTGAAAATGGACCACAAAGCAAGTACATTTAAAACCAATTCTTTTGGGGGGGGCAGCAGCTGCACAAAACTACCACATACAGACTGCCTTACATACATATAGGAACAAGTAAATAAAATATCTTGGATGAACCAACAACCAATAAACAAAACTGAGAAATGCAGCAAAGCAGAGTAAAAGCCACACAATGTTAGTGTAATAAAACTTTTAATCCACGCTTTCGTAAACAAACTTTTTCAGAATAAAACACATATACCCAACCCCACAGTTAAAAAGACAACTGTGGAGTTGGGCATGTGTATTTTATTTTGAAAAAGTTTGTTTACGAAAGTGTGGATTAAAAGTTTTATTACACTAACATTGTGTGGATTTTACCTGCTTTGCTGAATTTCTCCGTTTGCTTATTGGCTATGGGAACAAGTGTTACAAACAACAGATGAAAGATTTCACCAACACAACAGTTCACTACCCTCACGCAGCCAACCATCAGCTCATTAAGGTGCCCTAACCTATATTGAATCTACTTCCTCCCGGTAAACTCCCAGAGATGTGTCACCCTGGGGTTGCAGCCAACAAGAACCATCAGCATGTCTTAGGACTACACGTCATCCTTGCTATCATGGGGTACTGCAATGACCTACCCCCCCCCCCCCAACAGCTTCACTGTTTATATCGGAGGGCTACAGCCTTCTATGGCCCATTCCTTCCAATAGGAAGTATGGGAAAATCCCCCCCCCCAACCTGGGATGGGCATGCCATTCTCTTCTTAACAGAACTGATTTCATCTGTAATAATTAAAAGTACTACTATGATCTGTAAAAATTCAGAAATCACAGAGATATAAACAAGCAACTTTCACTTTAGACATATCTATAATTTCTAGTAGAATTCAAAAAAACAAATGTGTTAATGCTAGGAGTGCCATCACTTGAATAATAAAATGTGACCACCTCTCAGTTTTTACCTCATTTCACCACTCCTACAGAGACACCAAAAACCTAAAACTCTTGCTCCTTTAATCACCAACGTCCTTCTTAGAATCCTCCACTATTAACCACTAATAACTGCACTTTGCACACCATATCCTTCGACACACTACCATAAACACACTGTATCAAAAATCGTCATTTTCATCACAGAAGCAAGGCTATCCTAATAACACCGTATTCTGCAATATATACAGTTGTACCATATGCATATAAACACATACACCACATTCAAATAAAACACAAAAGAAAAAAACAAGGCACAAACTCTTGCACCAAGACTGTTCGAACACCTCTAAACAAGACAGTTTGAAAAAGAGAGTCAACAGTTTATACAAACTTCCTCAGAACATATACCCCTTGATTACTACACTGCAATTCAATTATCTTACCCCAAAACAAACTTACAGTTTAAATATTTTGAACTACATTGCAACATGCCGCTACTATAATTAAAAGAAAACACACAACCACTTTAAGCAAAGCTCTGTGTTCAGTAAGCACAGTCCCAAGATAATTACAAATCGAAGTTTGTTTCAGTTAAAAATACAAAAGATCTAAAATGTTTTTAGAAAATTAAAACAGTAACAGTTCTTATGTTTTCTGTAGCCTCTATGCAAGACTAACTACAACCATAAATAACTACAAAAACTACCAATGCCTGCAGTTAATTACCTTCATTCATTTCCGTTTCTTAATGAACTGCAATTTCAAAATTCCAAACAAAACACGGGGAAGATCCGTAAGCAAAAGCCAACACAACAGTGTAGTTAGTATAACTCACTTTTAAACGTCTGGATATGTCGGCAGTACTTAAAACTACCTTCTATGGCTGTGCTGCAATTGTTTATCATAAACACTAAAGGGAGCAATGTGAAGCGATACTACTACACAAATTAGTGAACTCCCGATAGTATACTTCACCAGACTTCACAGAAGAACTTAAATTAAAAAAAATATTGGCACCAACTCCACTTTTCCCTCCTCTCAAGTCAGTTAGAGCCTTAATTCAGGCCTATTTACCTCCCCGCCCCAACAAAAACCCCGACCTCTCCTCACCGCTTTCTCGAGGTGGTTTCTGGCCAGGTCGCTGTTCTTGGTGTGGTGGTAGAGCACGGAGCCAAGTTGGAGATGAGTACGCGCCTCGATTCGCTGGGACGGCTTAAATTGGAAGATGGCTTGGAGGCAATGAACACATAGCTTAATCTTCGGAGGACTCGAAGTGCGAAAATGTTCAGCAAAACCCAAAAGCGCTAAATACCAAGACTCAGAGGCCTCCGCTGGCTGAGCCACCACCGCCATCTTAACTGCACCAACATCAACAACAGGGCAACTAACGCCGGAGCGCGATATCGCGAGATTTGGCTGCCTGGAACGGGATTTGCTTGCTAGTTTTTGCAGCAAGGAATAATGGGATTTGAAGTATTCTCTTACATTCTCTGGTATTGCAAACTTAAAGGGGAAGTAAACTACCTGTAGGGTTACCACCTGTCTCACTTTGCGAGGAAGTCCCTCGGAGGGACAGTCCCTCTTTGGGCAGTTGTGTCCTGCAAAAAATTGAAAAAATGGCAAATGTCATGAGATTTTAGGACAAAAATATTTCCTACATTGTATGTAATAGTTGCATAAAACAGTTATTTTGTATCTGAAACTCCTTAATGTTATAAGAAACAGAATAAGCAACTAAAATGCTACAAGAATCAGCTTTCATTTAGGCAATAAGGTGAAGTTTTGTCCTTTGTACTGGCCGTGGGTATGTTTTGCCCTGCAAAATCCGACGTTTGTACAAAAAATTTCCCACTTTGGTCATTCGAAAAGGAGGCAACCCTACATTCAACAAAGTCTCCCAGTTTATGTATTAATGTCCCGCAAGGAGTTTTGATGAGCTACAAATGCTACCGGGATTTTGTCTTAACTCAACCCTTTTCTACTGTGACCACCAAACAAGAAATTATTTACTACTACACAATAATAAAGCGACAGAATGTTTAAAAGCAGCAATAACCCTTAGCGTCACTTCATTTCATGCTTTACCGGCACCTCATTTCACCACAGTTCTACGTTTACAGCATAAGGTAGTTTATTCTTCTGCACATGTGGTTTATGTAGCATTTGACTCCTCGAGCATTATTAATATGATCCAGAAAAGCCCGGAGCTAACAAAGCCACACCAGATAATACCTTGCATCTCCCACAGCATAAAAATGTACCATATTGCCACTAAAGCTCAATACGTAAAGTAGTTCAGGGAATTTTACTAAATCAATATAAGCAACAAAAATTGCAGCAACACTGGCTTTCTTTTAACACAGATTCATATACACTTTTATTTTATTTAAAGCAGTTAGATCCACTGTTTAAACTGATTAGATCGATCCAATATATGGAACCATTTCAGCCACAACCCGGGACAGCAACAGTTACTAAAGTTCACATTTCTTACCTGCAATACAGAATAGAGATTAAAATAATAAAAGAAAAAAAAAGAACTGAACGAGATACACATTTATTAACAACTGTCCAGAATTTCCCAGAATGTCCCAATTTGTAGATGTGTGTATATATTTTTAGGTGGCATTCAATCCCGAAGTTCGCACTTTTGTAACAGCCATTTATGAAGAGTACCGCTACACTTGTATGTAATGCAAATACATTAATCGCAGGATATTTGCGATTACTATGGCAATGGCAAAGCTTCTGCAAAGAAACGCCCACTTTCGTTAAATGTATACAGCTCGTGATGGGTGAAGTATTACGTGAAAACATAAAATGCTCGTATGATTTTTAGAATTATTTCAATGTTATGAATGAACGGATCTAGAGTTGTTCAGTTTTTGCAGGACACAACTGGGGGAAGAGAGGACTGTCCTATCTAGAGGAAAGCACTTGTACTGACGCATATTTAAAGCAAGCAGTGCAGCTATTTATATAAACTTTTAACAGATATAAAGGGATTTTATATATATTTTTTTATTTTGGGTTGTCTTATGTAGACACCCTGGTTGTTTCTTTAAAAGTTTGGAAAGGGGAAGGTAGGAAAGACGGAAAATATGACAAATGGGGACACACAGAAAGAATACACGTAGAGGGTTGTGCTTAAGGAAGGAAATGGGTGATTCCATATATTTGGTAGGGGATTTTTCAATTTTATATAAAAGGTAGTTTAAATAGGAAGTAGGTTATAGGGTGTAGGAAGAGGATTAGGGAAGTAAGAAGGTGAAGATGAATTTCTTCTAGGAATTCCTCTGTCCATAGGACCTTAAATGGTACTACTGCCTGATGGTGGTGCAGTGGAAGACCCCAATGTTGAGGGTGTGGAAGTTGGTGGTGGCTTGGTGGTCAGTTCCAAGCAGGGCAGTGAGTCTTGCACCCACTGAAGAATATTCTGGACTAGCTAAAGCTGTGTCTCCGCTACTTGCTCCACCACACCCTCAATCAAGTCCCAAAGTTCATGGTCTGCATGGCTTGCCAGGCTGCTCGAAGACAACAGGGTTCCTACAGGACTGGTGTTACTGCCCTAACCCTCTGAGGACTTCCCTGGACAGACAGAAGGTGAGCATTCCCTTATCTGAGAAGAACATGGTTGGGCTGCTCCTGGAATGTATGGATTGTAGAAAAAGGAACATAAATTGGAGAGAAAGGAAAAGAAGGAAAAACAAAGAAATACATAATTAAAATAAGAAAAAACGGATAGGGATGGTAGACAAGACAAACAAAAAACAGAGGCAATAATTTGACTCATAATTTATAAACATATCATTATATAGTGCTTACATATTTTTACTAAATCTTTATTCAGAAAAAAATATTCCAGGAAATGGTACTGCAAAGAGATGAACAATCAGTAGAAGGATATGAAATGGTGATGATTTTTTACACTCTAGTTTACTGACAATAAGGAGATAAATTGGTGTAACATATGAAATGGTAACACATTTGAAATATCTTGCTGATATGGATTATGCTGCAGTTGTGTACTGGAAGCACATGACTTCTGTTATATTTGTGTATGAATTACTTCTGGATTTGTACTTACAAAATAAACTGAAAAAAATTCAGTTCTTTTTCAACTCAATGCTTTAGTGAATGATACTTTTTTAGTCAATATTTTACTTGAGGGTCTCACCAGATGTGCAGTAGCAAGCCCCGCCCAGAACTCACCCCTGTGATATGTCAGTCATGAATATGCATTCCCTCCGAATGTACCGTCAGATGTCAAAAATAGAAAGCAAGCACACTGGCATGTAATATAACAATAAATAAAACAGTAAAATGTTACCAACATCAGTAATTCTCAATATTACAATATTACATTTTCTACATACCTTATCAAACGTCCGAATAACGGCGATATCTGTTGAATTACGAAGTAAAAACGTACGGACAGGTAAAATATTATAATTTCTTTCATGATAACAAATAACAAATAACAAAAGAAAATAACGTACAATGAGCCATGGATATGCGTGAAACCAGGTTTTTACAAACTCCAGAGCACTGCCATAATATGATGATAATGAAACAATCCTGCCAGAAGTCTTGCTACTAAACACAGTGGAGGTAGCCGAGGTTAGTGCCCTAGGACTTCCAGATATAGGCTACCACAGTAATCTGCATGTGATGAGATAAGTGTATGAACAGATGTTTGATGGCTTAACATGGAATAAGGTGTTTAATCTGAATGATATTATGAAGATGACATTAAGATTTATAGCAGTTTCAGCTGGTGTTTTCTTAAGTAATAACATGTCTTCAAGAATAACGATCAGATTGTGCACCCAGGATACAAACCAATGTCTCTCCCCAAAGCATTACTTTAGCTACAGAATTCAGTGTTGTAGTCAGATTTATAAAGATTTAAATCTTTTTCAATGTTGCCCTCCCTCCCTTGATAAGGCTGTGCTTCATTTGCAACTGTTACGTATTAGGTAGACAACTGTAGACATATTTTAGAGTCAGCAAGCCACAATATCCCTAAGAAATGCTTAGAAAAAAGTACTCAGTTGACAAGAAAAAGCATGACTAGATGTACCCTACAGAGCCAACAATAATAAGGGGACAAATGCCAAAAGTCAAGGGCAGATGTTAAATAGTGCTCTTGCAGAATAACAACATTTGCATTAACATATATTTTCTAAAGCTTGCAAAGTTTCCGAAAGTTGGTGATTTGTTAGAAAACCAGAAATTGAATGAGGAACAGACACACAAATATGGACAGTCGGCAACTAGATTCTGGACACATAAGAGCCACATCTTGCCTTGTATTACAGACACAGGTCACCTCTTTGCATTCTGTATGGTACCAAATGTAGTGACAGGGCTTTGAGTTGGACCAGGTAGGACATGTTGTTTAGGCCTTGTACCCTTTTACTAAGGTAGCTCTGTGGCCATTCCAGTTGTTGCATGTGACTGGACAGATACATGCCAAATGGGACATTATATTCAATAACTGGCCTAATGATGGCTGAGTAAAGAGGGACAATGACATCCCTAGACCTGGACACAATCCCTTTGTTTATAAGCCGTGAACACAGATATTCCCCTCACCAGGCTGGATAAGGAGCGGGTTATGGTTAGCTGCTTGTCAGGTGCCAGGATCCGACAAGTCACTCAAGCAGTCAAGCAATGAGCTGAACTGGTTGTGTATGGCACCACCCATACTCAACTGGATGTAATAGCCAACCTGCTAGCTGACAGATTTGTACCAAACTTCATGCCCCCCCACCCCCACTGTTGCCTCTAGTCATCCTCCAAAGAATACCTGCCAGCATTACTCAGCCTATTATCTCAAGAGAGCAGGTCATCTTGGCACTCTCCAAGGCCAATAACACGGCATCAATGGGACCAGACAACATCCCAGGTTGCCTTTTAAACAATTTAAAACATGACTTAGCAGACCCACTTGGATCCCAGTTTAACCATAGCCTGTGAACTGGTTATGTTCCTGCAGAATGGAGGACGGTAACAGTAATCCCTCTGCACAAAGGGGGACCATCAACCGACCCTGGGAGTTATAGGTTCATAAGTAGGTACTAGGCTATCTGCCCAAAGGCATTAATTAGCCTAGCCAGAATGTATTCGCTTTCGCCGCCCCCTTAGATTAGTTCCCTGTGCCTCTGTCCAGCAGAGCCATTGAAGTGATCCCCAGGGTAAACTTTCTGTTTCCCATCCACTCGTCAAGGTTTCTCTTGAAGAGGGTTAGCAAGGAGCTCTTCCTGATGTAGATTGGAATCTTGTTCCAGAGCATGGGAAGTCTCTGGGACAGGAATCTATCCATCCAGCACATCCTATTTATTGTTGTGGTGAGGTTTAGATCCCTAGAGCATGTGGTTTGAGGGGATATGGTTTTCTTTAGGTGGAGCATGTCCATCAATTCTGGGTTGGACATGGCCTTGTATGTCAGGCAGAGATCACCTCTGAGTAGGCGGTATGCAACCGAGTACAGCTGGAATTTCTTCAGTCAAGCTGCCTAGGGCATCTGTTTGAGACCAGTGATCCTCTTGGTGAGGTACTTCTGTGGTCTTTCCAGCTGTTGCAGGTGTCTTGTAAGGTACATCCCAAATGGGGCATTGTACTCTATGATTGGTCTGATGAGTGATGCCTAGAGGGGCACAATGACCTCTTTTGATCTGGATGCAAACCCTTTTGTTATTAGGTAGGCCACATAGAAGGATTTTCTAACCACTTTGGCAATGTGATTATCAAAGGATAGGTTACTATCTACTTGGGTTCCCAGATCCCTTATTACGTCTTCCGTATTTAGGGGGCTACCACCTATGTGGTAGTTTGTGGGTACTTTATTTTTTCCAAAGGGGATGACTATGCACTTTTTAGCATTTAGCTTGAGGCCATGGTTTTGACACCAGGTATCTGTCTCAGTGAGATCCTTTTGAAGGATGTCTGTGTCAGCCGGAGAATCAGTTATAGCCCCTAGTTTGCAGTCATCTGTGAACTTGGTCAGCCATAGCCCTCCTGTGCTAGCCTGTACTTCTGAGAAGTATATGCTGAACTGGAGGGTCCTAGGACTGAGCCCTGGGGAAATCCACTTGTAACTGGTTTAGAGTCATACCTAGCTCCCACAACTCTTACCATCTGGGTTCTGTCTGTGAGCCAGTTGGCAACCCATCTCATGACATAAGGGTTTATGTTCAGGCTGGTGAGCTTGTCTATAATACCAGAATGGGGAATGGTGTTGAAGGCCTTTGCAAGGTCTAGGTAGGCTGTGTGGACCACCTTTCCCTCATCTATAGCCTTGGTAACTGTCTCAAAGAAGTTCACCAGGCTTAGGAGGCATGATCTGCCCTTAAAGCCAAACTGGGTAGGGTCCAGTGTTTGGAGGTTCCCAATGTCTCTGTTAATGAGATCCATGATGATGCATGCCATAGCCTTGCAGGCCATGCTAGTCAGGCTTATAGGGCAATAGTTCCCAGGGTCTGTTGTGGCTCCGCCTTTGTGGAGCAGAATAACCATTGCTGTGCACCGCTGTATGGGCCTGTAGCCTGTGGAGAGGCTGAGTTTGAACAGTGTGTTTAGGTGAGGGGTTAGTTCATCTTTGAGCTCATGTAGGACACATCCTGGGACACTGTCTGGTTCCATTGATGCTGTGTTTTTGGCTTTGGAGAGGGCTGTTTTAACCTGAGTGTCTGTGATTTCAGGGGCACCACATTCTTCTGGTATGGTTATGGGCCCTTTTGGGGGTGAAGTTTGCACTGAACCTGTCTGCCAGGATGTTGGCGATATTGGTTGGTTCCATGTGTTTTGTGCCATTCTGCACTAACTCCAAGCAGATCTGAGAATTGCCACTTAGATTCTTGACATAGCTAAAGAATGCCTTGTGGTTATCTTTGAAGTTCTTGGCAATTTTTCTTTTGAAGCTAGCCTTGGATGATTTTATGAGGGATCGTAGTTTTTTGCTGATACTGATCAGGGATGTCTTCCCTTCTTGGGATTTTACTCTTTTCTGTACTAGTTTCCTTCTTCTATTGTATAGCTTGTTTATGGCAGGGGTCCACCAGACTGGTTTCCTTTTCTTGGAGGAGTGAGTCTTGGTTTTGCTTGGGATAGCACGATCCATGCATTCTTGTAGGTGCCCATAGTGAGCATTAGTAAAGGATTTTGCAGCTTGGACAGCATTATCCTTTAGCATGGGGGTTTTGAAACTTTCCACCTAGGTCTTAAGTAACGTGAAGTTCACTTTTGAAAAGTTTTTCACTGTGGTTTCTTTGACCAGTGGTGGGAGGTGGAATGTGGATATCCAGAGTGATAAGTTTATGGTCAGATCTAACCAGCGAGGGGTTGACCTCCGGTGTGAAACACTGGTTGCCCATGTTGGTGATGGCCAGGTCCAATATGTTGTCACCTCTGGTGGAGGTGTTGAACAGTTGATCCAGGGCATTTGAGTTTATAAATTCTAGGAAATGCTGGGCAAGGGAGTTAGTACTTGAGTAGTTCTCCCAGTTAATGTTTGGGTAATTGAAATCACCCAATATCAGTGTGTTTGGTAGGACCGTTATGTTTCCCAGTGTTTCCAGAAATGTGGAATGGGGTCCTGGGGCATGGTGGGTGATCTGTAGCAAGCTACAATTTGAATTGCAGTTTTGCCCATTGTTATTTGCACATGGATGATCTCTGAAGCATCGTGCTGTGCCACTAACCTGGAGGTGTGGGTATCCTTGATGAATATGGATACGTCCCTACCCTTTGTATTTCGGTACGGGTTTTGTGGCCAAAATGTATGGTATGAGTTGTAGCCTGGTAGTGCTGGTGTGCTCTCTGGAGCCTTAAACCAGGTTTCTGTTACTGCACATATATCAACAGGAGTGCCTCGAGTGCATGCATTTTGAGGTTTAGACTTCTGGGATTGAGTAGCATTACCCTCAGTTTTTTGTTACAGTTTTGTTATAGGCCCATAAGCTTGACAAACCTCGTCTGCAAGGTCATGGAAAGAATCATTATGGACCTTATTAACAAGGGCATAGATAATCTCCAAACTCTGGAACCAACACAGTTCAGATTCATTAAAGGTAGAATATCCCTATTAAACATGGCTGAATTTTTCAAGAAACTCACCAATGCTCTGGACGAGGGAAAGACAGTGCATACTGCCTATCTTGACCTAGCCAAGGCATTTGACACAATCCCCTAATCAGGTATTCTAGAGAAACTCTCCCAATTGGGACTTAACCCCTACATTACCAAATGTGTAGTCAAATGGCTCACTGACAGGACACATACAGTCAAAGTTGGTGACTTCACCTCTTGCAAAAGACCAGTCGCCAGTGGCAGACACAGGGTTCTGTGCTGGGTGCCTTCCTGTTCAGAATTTATTTCCCAGAAGTCCAGGCAAACTTGGACAGCCAGTGATTGACCAGGTTCGCTGATGATTGCAAATTGTGAGCAATCACTGAGTCCCCCAATGATATTAATATACTGCAGACAGGGTTAACAACAGAGAAATTATAAGTGCCAAGGCCACGGATTAAAGCTAAATGCAAAAAATGCATTATTATTCCCTTTGGGAAAGCTGACATCCCTGCTAATTACAATATAGACAGCCCCCCCCCCCCAAGTGGAGACACAGTGGTACATGATCTGTGTACTCAGTTTGATAGCAATCTGAACTTTCACCACCAAGTATCCACAGTAGTAAGGAAATCCCTGTATATGGCACATGTTATAAGTAAAGGCATGGCATTTAGTTCTAGGAATGTTATAATTCCATTATACTCGGCCCTTATCAAACCAGTAATTGAGTACAATGCTCCTTTTTTCACATACCTCACCAGACACCTGCAACAAATGGAGAGACCTCAAAGGTTTCTCACCAAAAAATTACAAGGTACACAAAAACAAGTCTTAAGCAGAAAGACTAAAGTCCTGTCTATGTATTCTGTCTCCTACAGGTTGCTAAGGGGTGACCTGTGCCTGACAGACAGGGTAGTCTCTGACTCGGCCCTGATGGAAATGCTAAACATTTGTAAATCAAACTACAGGAAAGTCCCTTGCTCTCAGGATCTTAACCTAGCCTATGGCATGAACAGGTCATGCTGGAAAGATAGATGCATCTCTGAGAGACTGCGACTTCTCTGGAACAAGCTTCCAATTCACATGAAACAAAACCCCTCCCTGACCCTCCTCAAATGCAGTCTAGAGCAATGGATGGTTGACTGCAAATTCACGGCTGGGGTGGTGCCCATGTCCCTCCTGGACAGAGGAAGTTGGTATTAACTACCATAGAACCTTATCTCTACAAACGTCACTCACCTAACAACTGACAATTGGAGCAACTCAAGATAAATATGGCTAGACTACTAAGGGGTCTAGGGCCACTAGCTTAGTAACCTCCTATGAACCTATATAGACATGTTTGCGTGTGTGCATGTGTGTGTGTGTGTGTGTGTGTGTGTGTGTGTGTGTGTGTGATCAGCCAGATACACAGTGACTTTAGACTTATTTAGACAAGGAGTAAACAGCACCAATCGCAATATAAGTGCAAACTGTGTATGTACCGCTGTTCCAATCAATGTCATTGAATGTGATCTGTTCAAGTACTCTTGGATTAATTTTGTACACAAAACAGGAAATAGCCTTAAAAGGCTAATAGAGATGAGACAGAATTGTATTTATGATCAAAAAACATATAAATTTGGCACCAGGAGGTGCGGATGCTGTAATTATTGTAGATATATATTTGAAGGGAATACTCTTGTGTTGAAAAATAGAATCAGGACGAAGATTATTTTCAAACATGGGAATTGCTTAACTAAACATTTGGTCTATTTAGCTATTTGTGATACATGCCAAAGTTACTACGTTGGCAAGACCGACCGATTCTTTAAAAATAGAATATATGACCATATTTATTGTATTAACAAAAAGGACGTGAATAATGCATTGTCCCGTCATATATTAAATAGTGAGGCATGTACGGGTTTCAAATTTGCAATATTGGAAGTGATTATACCCAATCCCAGAGGGGGCAACATTAAAGCCATTGTTGGTGAGAAAGAAATAAAATGGCAGTTACGTTTAGATGCAGGTACACCACCCGGACTAAATGAAGCAATTCCCACTAAACCATTAGTTAGGATATAAAAGTAGTAATCAAATATGTGATTGTCTAGAAGCTGTCAATAGACTACTTTTTAGTAGTAGGTTTGATGTTATATGAGTCCATGATGAGTTTATATACATAATAATATTTTTACATATTACAGTTTTGTTTTTATAAGTGTTAATGTGAGTTTAAGATACAACAATGCATTTAATATTTTAGATACAAATATATATAATTGGATGTATACATTATATATATTGACAAGTTAAGATAATTCTTGCATTTTATTTTAAATCAATTTGCTTGATTTTATTGCAGTTGGTGTATAACCATATAGTTTGGTTGAGAAATTTTAACAGCAACATTGTACCTTTAAAAAAATGTGTCCGTACAAAGACTAAGTGAACATAATTGATTAATTGAATGGAAAAGGCGTTATTTTATAGTATTTAAATGTAATGTGAATTTGTGTCAGATGTTCTGATGAAATCTAGCTTATCTAGATGAAAGCACTCAACCCATTATATTCTATCTCTGTTGTACGTGTCTACATTAAAGAATAGAACTGTGGTGCACCATTATTCCTGTTATTTTTTCAGCCTTCCGTGGGCTGATTTGATTGAGTTTTAGTGTTGCATTCAGGAATTTTGTTTGGTTATAGTCGACTCTTAGATTAATGTCTTCAGTGTACTTTACATGATTTTTTATATGGAAAATAGAAAAGTATATATTATTGCTCTGACAAGGATGAAAGCATTTATCTCTTGTTTTTACTTAATGAACCATGGTTTAAACAAGAAGCTATGACAACAGTCTATTATAGTAATTTGTATGTCAATACCATTCCTGTACTAGTTTTCCTTTTTTTTTTGTTTGTTCTTCCTTAAGAAAAGCATACAGTATCCCGAAGGCTGGAAAACTGCATTTCCTCAATACTAGGTTATGTCGTCTGCATATAAATGTGTGTGTGTGTGTGTGTGTGTGTGTGTGTGTGTGTGTGTGTGTGTGTGTGTGTGTGTGTGGTAGGGTGCATAATTCACATTTTCCCTTTTATTTACATGTACATAATATATAACTTTTTAGTCATACATATATATATATATATATATATATATATATATATATATATATATAAATTTATACACACAAGCATGTCTTCACGTAAACATACCATACTTGCATACAGTTGCATTTCTGTTTACAGATATGTTTATGTTTTTTATACCTTTTTGATTACATATACATACATATTTGCATTTACACATACATTTCATTGCATTTAAATGCATTTATGTCATATTTATCTATTATTTTTTTACAACCTATTTGGGTTAAGAATAAAATGTTAAAATTTTACGTGTGGAATTCTGACCCTCTCATCCTTACCTGATCTATTCACTCAGTCAGCTGGTTCATAGGTAGGTACTAGGCTATTGGCCCTAGGGCCTATATAAGCCTAGCCAAAAAGGTACCCTGGCTTTCGCCACCCAAGAAAATTATTTTCCTGTGCCTCTGTCAAGCAGAGCCACAGAAGTGATCCCCGGAGTGAATTTCCTATCTCCCATCCAATCATCAAGATTTTTCTTGAAGAGTGCTAATGAGGAGCTTTGTTTGATATAGATAGGTAGTTTGTTCCAGAGTATGGGAAGTCTCTGGGTCAGGAATCTATCCCTCCAGCATGGTCTGTTTATTGTGGTGACAAGGTTTAGGTCCCTAGAGTGTGTAGCTCGGAAGGATTGGGATTTCTTTAAGTGGAGCATGTCCAACAGCTCTGTGTTTGACATAGCTTTGTATGTTAGGCAGAGATTGCCTCTGAGTAGGTGATATGCGACAGAGTAAAGCTGGAGTTTTTTGAGACGGTCTGCATAGGGCATCTGTTTGAGGCCAGTAATCCTCTTTGTGAGGTATTTCTGCAGCCTTTACAGTTTTTGTAGATGTTTTGTGAGGTACATACCACAAGGGGTGCTGTATTCTATAATGGATCTAATGAGTGACGAGTAGAGGGGAACAATGACCTCTTTTTTTCCTGGATGAGAAACCTTTTGTGATGAGGTGTGCCACATAGAAGGATTTCCTGACTACTGTGGCTATGTGATTATCAAAGGAGAGACTACTGTCCACCTGTGTCCCAAGGTCTCTTATCACACTTTTGGTGTTAAGTAGACTGCCGTCTATGTGGTTGTTCATGGGTACAGAGGTTTTACCAAAAGGGATGACAATGTACTTTTTGGCATTGAGCTTGAGGCCATGGCTTTGACACCAGGCATCTGTCTCAGTGAGGCCCTTTTGTAGGATGTAGGACACATGGTCAGGCCTGCACTTCTGTAGGTCATCATACCTATGCTAACACTGGGGCCCAGAGAGGGTGATCTCTGTCAGGGATTACAGTTTCTCATGCAACACTTGCCAGGTGACAACCTTTTTTCCACTTAGTGCGAGGTAGTGTTCTTCATATTTTCTCCAGGTATGAGTCCCACAAGAAGAAGACATTGATCTTTGTCTCCTTATCAGATCAGCTTGGAGCTTGGCCTTGTGCCTTCTCAGGTAGTACCATCATTCAAAGTGCCAGTACCAAAGTGAGGAATATAACTACAGAGCTGTGGTTCAGACTGTGGGAACCCAGCCCTCTGGGGTGTGACATCACCATACCAAAAACCAAATATCATGCAGGATCATTAAACATGGGACTAATATTATTGGCAAGTTTGGTTTACCAAAATGCATTGTCATGTAGATATGGAGAAGTTTTTTTTAAAAGAATATTATACATTTTGTGCTATGGCAAATGAAAGTCAGTGATTAAATCATTACATAGTAATTTGCTTATACGTGTATTTGTTTTTGTATGGTAATGTTTTAAACTTTATTTGCACAACTGACATTGAAGTCATGCGTTAATCATTTCTGAAATCATGCATTTTTAAGTAATGCTACAGTTGGTATTTTTCACTTTAATTTATAAATAACACTTTCAGATAGTGTCATTTTGCTTTAATCAAAGTAACTGAGTGGTATGAGTTAATAAGGTTCTTCAAAGCATACAAGATGAGCATAGGTAAGGCTTCAGGATTCTGCAATCTAAATGTTATTGACTCAACTTTACCTTTTATATTCAAAGGGAAGTTCTGAGATGCATTAGGCACTTTTGTGAGTTCCAGAGGCCAGTTTGGCTCAACACAGCTCATCCACAGCTACCCAAGGTCTAATTAAGTGAATCTGTTGATAAAACAGGGTCATGCTGCTAAATACCAGGAGCTTAAACCAAAAGCCGCACTCCCTGGAAGCACTTCTTTCACTAGAAGATGTAGATGTCTGTGCAGTCACAGAAACCTAGTTTAAGGCTTCAGAGAGTACCCTGGCCCTGCAAGACTACAATGCCTTCCACACTTTTAGACTGCAAAATGAACATGTGAAAACCAAAGGTGGTGGTGTTTCAAAATATATTAGAGATAAATTCAATTCCCGTCTAGTTAGACTGGAGAACTCCATGGAGTTACTCCAGGTCCAGGTTACAGTGGCTAAGACCCTCATTCAAGTCTTAGCCTGTTGTAGATCCCCCTCCTTGAGTCACGACACCCACAAAGCCTACCTAACCAAACTGAAGACAATCCAAATTTTACCAAACACACTGGTTATGGGGGATTTCATTATTATCCCACCATCAACTGGGAAAGCTACTCTAGCCCAAACTCGCTAGCACAAAAGTTCCTTGACTTTGTGAATTCAAATACCCTGGAGCAAATTACCCATACCCCAACAAGAGGAGCAACATTCTAGATCTGGTCCTCACCAACATGTCAAACAGGTGCATTGTTGCAACTGTTGGACCCTCATTAGTTAAAACTGACCACAAATCAGTCACCTTCAAACTGACACTAACACCAAAACTCACAAAGGATGACATCAAACTAAAGAACTTCACCAAGGCAAACTATACCCTCCTAGGTGAAGGTATAAATTCGTTCTAAGCTCCACCCCAAGCTGAAAGTGGGTAACTACACCAAAGCTTATACTAAAGCCCTTTACAGTCACATGCATACGTGTATAAACTCGGCTGTACCAGACAGAATCAAAGTCACAAGTAAAATCAAACTGCCATGATGGACTTACAGCATCAACAAACTCTGCAATAAATGCAAACAGTTGCTGTCCAAGAAAACAAAGACAAGTACCCAACAATGGAAAAACAGCCTCCTCAACCTTAACAGGGAAATAAGACAATTTGTCAAATCCTCCAAGAGCTCCTTTGAGAGAAACCTAGCAAGTACTGACAGGGATAACCTTTTACAGCTATGTATGTAACTTAATGGGTAGGACCCAAGTATGTGAAGAACTGGTGGACAATGGTATCACACACACTGACTCCACAGAAAAAAATTCACTCCCTTATCCCCTCCTAGTCTACAAAGAACCCTCCCCCAAACTTCCTCCCCACCTTACATATCTGAAGAGCAGGTCCTTGAAGCCCTGTCCAAATCAAAGAAAAAGGCCCCTGTTGGACCAGATGACATCCCAGGTTGTCTTTTAAACAGGCTAAAATATAAACTAGCATCACCACTAAGTACCCTTTTCAGTCATAGACTAACCACAGGCTTTGTTCCCGCAGAATGGAGTACAGCTACAGTTATTCCTCTCCATGAAGGTGGCCTAGTAACAGACCCAGGGAATTACAAACCCATAACCCTGACAAGCCTCATATTTAAGGCCATGGAACGTATCATTATGGACCTCATAAATAAAGGCATAGGTGACCTCCAAACCCTGGATCCTACCCAATTCAGCTTTGTGAAGGGAAGATCCTGCCTGTTAAATCCAGTGGATTTCTTTGAAAGTGTGACTAAGGCCATTTATGAGGGCAAATCTGTGCATATAGCATACCCAGACTTGGCAAATGCTTTCAACATAATCTCGCATTCAGGCATTACAGATAAACTTAGCAAACAACGTAAACCCCTTTGTTGTAAGATAGGTTGCCAACTGGCTCACAAACCAGACACACACTATCAAAGTGGGTGATTCCACATCAACCAGCAGACCTGTCACCAACAGGGTGTCACATGGGTCAGTGCTGGGCCCCCTACTGTTTGCTATATACTTCTCAGAAGCTCAGGTCAAAACTAAAGGGGTGTGGCTGACAAAGTTTGCAAATGACTGTAAACTAGGTGCAATCATTGAATCCCCAAATGGTGTCTATATATTCCAGGAGGGTCTCACATAGACCAACGACTGGTGTATTAGTCACGGCCTCAAACTGAATGCAAAGAAATGCATCATGATTCCCTTTGGTGCAAACAATGCCCCTTCACACTATCAAATCAACAACAATACCCTAAATACCCATGAAGTGATAAGGGACATGGGATCACATTTTGACTGCGACCTTAACTTCGACCACCATGTGTCTACAGTTGTCAGGAAAGATTTCCATGTAGCTCACATGATTAGTAAATGCATCACCTCGAGAGCAAAAGAAGTTATAACCCTCCTCTACTCGGCACTTATCCGGCCCATAATTGAGTATAACGCCCCATTCAGTATGTACCATATAAGCACCTGCAGCAATTGGAAAAACCTCAGAGGTTTCTAACAAAGAAGATCAAGGGCCTCCAGCATGTGCCTTACACAGACCAACTAACGTTCCTGTCACTATGCTCCGTATCATATAGACTTCTTAGAGGAGACTTATGCCTGGCCTACAGAACAACCCAAGACCCAAACCTAATGAACTTACTGCATATCCGTAAATCAAATGGGTCTAAGGGTACCTATTCTGGGGACTTAAATATGGCCTGTGACTTAAATAGGACATGCTGGAGGGACAGATTTATCTCCCAGCAACTGCCTCATCTTTGGAATAGGCTACCAATTCATGGGAAACAGAGCACCTCTATGACACTGTTCAAGAGGAACCTGGACATGTGGATGGGGTACTGTAAATTCTTACTGGGGATAGCACCCACAACCCTCCTGGACATGGATAGTCATCATTAAATGCAATCTTGGGTTGTGACTAGTACTTATACTGTATTACATTGGATTGAAATAGCTTAAAATGACCTCTGGGTTGATATTCTAGTAACCTCCTATGATCCTATATGGACCTGCATATTACTGCAATTCATACAGATAAGAGGAACTCATCTTAATTTGCATACAATCCATGTAAGTAAGCCTGGGTTTACGTCAATTTTTTATTACTACCAAAGTTAGAGGCAATCATATGTGATGGCAAGTATTTTGGGAAAATGCAAAGTTTTTCAAGTGAGGTAAAAATAGCATTATAGTTATAGATTATTGGCAAACAGTGCATATTCAATTTGTTGTTTATTTACTAATATGAGAAATATATTTCTCATTGATGTGACTGCTAAATGCAGTTGATTCATGTTAATGAGATCAGTATCATTCATTAATAGTAATTCATGGCAGTAATACTGGAAATGGATGTGGAAGGAATTCTGATGACAATGTGAATAACTGCAATATTTTTTGCATGCATACATTATGGTATACTATGCATTAGTACAACATTTTAAATGAGTGAAGTCTGATTTACTGAATTTACCTAACTGTATTGTGGTGCTGCGGTAGCTTTGTTGCCTCACAGTAAGATGTTGTCCTGTTCGATTCTCAGCTAGAGCGTCTTCTGTGTGGAGACATGCGTGAATGGGCGTACCTTCATTGAAGGTTGTGTGTCAGGGCTGGCAACTCGGCACGTAAAAATATACTGCCAATCATTAGCGGACCAGAGTTGCGCTGTGGCAACCCCTAACCAAGAAAAGCCGAAAGACACAACAACCTCACTGTATTGTGGTGTCAAGATAAATGTTTTACAGTGAGACAGGATTCATGAATGAAAAATCATGGCAGTATCAATACAGAAAAAATGATAAGGGAATGATTTAAATTCTGTTAGCAACGGCATAAGGTGGCAATGTAATTATACATGTTTGCAGTACTGTTATTTGTTTGTGGATGATGCTATACACATTAATACTGCACAGTTATAACTGGGTGAAGTTTAACTTCCAGTATGTCTATGAATATGAGTACTGTGTCAGCATAAATGTTTTTGTACTCAGATCGTTGAGTTATTTGTGGCAAAAACAAGCATGCTTTCATTGCTGTGTTGTCTGGCTGATGAGTGGATCAAGCTGATGTACAGTATATTGTTTGTTGTTTCAGCTGAATGCATGATACAGCAGTAAGAATCTAGACAGAGAAAATATCATTTCAGCCATGAGAAGAACTGCATCCTAATGGCAGCTCCAAGAACATATGGCAAAAGCCTTTCTGGAAATGATGGATGCATCCCAGCTGAGAGAGCAAAGACCTGGAACCAAGTGGTTATGGATACAAAAGTTGTTGGTGGAAGGAACAGCACATTGCCACAGTGCAAGATGAGGGCCAATGATATGGTAGGACATGCCAGAGTAAAGGCAATGTAGAATGCAATTGCCCATAGCAGTACTGGGAGGAGTACTTCAAACACTTATTTCTTTCACTCCTGATGAGAAGTACATTATCTCCATTCAGGGGGGGAGATTACGAAACAGATGAGGATGGCATGGGCATAATCAGGGGTGGTGTGGAACTGGCTATTACCTGTGCATGCAGCACCAACAGATGACCTCCGTAACATATTTACATAAAGACGTGACTGCTCAGGTGAAATCATTATATGCAACATATGACATTTACTAATAACAAGTGAACCCTCCACATCTCCACATAATGACATTTGAACAGAGTGTGCACTGTAAGTGTCCTTCACACCTCCTTACACAGCATAAAGTAGTGTACTTCAGTATCTGAGTAGCAATGTAATCAGTTTTTTACAGGGTCATCAGCAGAAGTGAGCAGTACCACTATACCACACATTTAGAAGATAGCAGCAGCAGATTGGCTGATAATGACAATACAATTGTTATATTTATGAGACAGTCTGAGGAAAGTAGCACACAGTTGCCAAGCTTAATGCTAGGATTACACATCCTACAGCATGTAACAACTCCACTGAAAGTAACACTGGATCACAAAGTTAAGTATATGGAGACATTGCACTACAGGTTGTACAGGCAGAAAACCCATGCACATCAACACAAGTGTCTCCAGAATCAAATGAACACCCTCTGGATGATAGAAGAATCTCAGAGGTAACAGTGTTCATTGTGACACCTTTACAAAGGGTTACTAGGTGTGCAGGCATATATCGCACCTACCACAGGAAACATGTAAAGCATTGGCTGCCCAGCAGCAAATGTGCCATGATATGATATTGTTAAGGCTCAGTGCATTACTACAGAGAGCCACCTAGAAATGGTCAGAGTTCTGCAGGGTGGATGCCAGGATTTCCAGTATTATATGGAAATGGTAGAGAGTAGAGATAATGCCATGATCATACTAAACCGCAATATGGTACCACACACAGAAGCCATCTCCATCTTCATTCATACCCTAGTGAGGACCTACCCAGACTCAAATATGAGTCAGTGTTGGAAGCGGAAGTGGGGGGGTGGCACTGTCTAGACACGTGGGGGCATAGCATGTCACACTACAGGTGCTTGTCAAGAAGATAGAGGAAATACTAAAGGGGACCAAACACAACAGAATCCATGCAGGCCACATCAGCATTTCTCTTCATGTAGCGGAACCTCTCATTCGAGGTCTTGGTCCTGCAGCACTGTGAGATCAGTGTCTGTAGGATCTTCTGGATCCAGTAGGTCTTATTATGTCAACTAGTCACCATCCAGTTCACATGACAACCCCTCCTAGAGACCTTGTGCACCATGAAGTGCCCTACCTTTATGAAATATTGTATATGACTACATTTGACTTTGACCTACTATGACTGAGGCTAGACATTTCAGGTGTGAAGATAGGTGAAGGCTTCCAGCGTAGCCAGACAGAAGTTTGTAGATAATTCTGTCATTTGTAAATATTAATAAAAGCCACAGGCTTGTTCTCTTAAATGGAAGAAAATGCTGTTAGATGTGGAACTGCAAAAATATAACAACAGTGCACTCTGCTGTAACAAAGCTGATAAGTCAAGCATTGTGAAATTCTTTGATCTAAAATTCGGAGCCGAGATGTCTAGAGGAAGGCATTCTGCCTATTGTTTTGAGGCCAGAGTTAATGGCTTGATTTTACATGTATAATTTCTTTTACTGCTCTGGCTTCCTGACCAGCTGCAAGATCAAAAGGGCTATTCACCTCTGAGTTCTGTTAGCCTGGGAACCAGAAAGAAATGATGTAATCTGAAATGAATCAGTGGTACTGTGTTATCAATTTAAGGACAGAAAGAATGAGAGCATCTGAGCATTTGTCTTGATAACATCCAACTCACCACTCTGCCTGTGTCTGTATGTAAGTAGGATCTTAGACTTTAGTGTTTCTCTTAGAAATGGCTAGAAATTAGGAAGATTATACTAAGTGTTTTTCTGTGTTGATGTCAGAACTATTCTACTGTATTATTTTAAGCATTTTCATGTGATCTCTGAACTCTCGACTAGCACTGTGTAGTAAGAAGTATTGTCTTGTGTTTTTATTATTTATTATTAAATATTTTTAAAGCTTTCAACTGTGGCTGTTTTGTGTAAAGATAATTTAATCTCTAGAGTACATTGCATATATATATACTGATACTGTACAAAGTCACTCCAAATAAGCCTTGACTGTTTAGTTGCACATACAATTTGAATAATAATATTGCACAGTATAATTGGACACCCTTTGATAAGGGCCTTTTGGTAGCTGATAAATATTAGTGGGTGGTGACAGTGATTTCTATGGTATAGTCTGGGTAAAAGGGGCACAGCTGGAGAACCTGTGATAGCCTTCCCCAGGAGTGTCTGTGTGGTTGTATATAACTCTTATCTCAAAGTGTGTGTGTGTCAGCTACTTGGGGAGGGACACGAAGCACTGATTGGACAGAGAGAGTGCTGGAGGTTTTAGCTTGCCCACTAGGCTGAGATTTGGACCCTATAGCTGTGCCAGTGGGGAATCTTATTGGGGACCTGGAGAGAAAGGGAGAAACCAGCCCCAGACTGACTGTGATCTCTATGTGCTCTTAAGGGAAATTGTACTTTAATGTGTGTGTATTTATTATCCTTTCCCCTATATGGATGCCCCTCACTGGTATTAGTGGTGAGGATTGAGGCTCCTTGATTGCTGGGCCAGTGCATGGGTGTCACATATTAATTGTTTGGTAGTGGTGGGATATCCACACCACATATTAATTGGTTGGCAAATACTAATTGGCTTGTAGTGGTGTGGGTAGTGTGAATTCCTGTAACTTGTATACAGTGATCACTGAAGGTGTTTCTGTACTCTAAATCAGCCACACAGTGAATACTCAGAGTTCAGATCACAATTGTTGTATTTCTTTTGTTAGCTTAGTTAGTCAGGGAGAGCAGGCAAGCATGTCAGCAGAGGAGTATGGAAAACTGACAAGGAGCCAGCTGGCTGAGATATGCCAGGCTAGGGGACTGGTGCATGGAAACCTGAATAAGGCAGACATGATTGCAGCTTTGGTCACAGCTGCATCAGAAAACAGCATCCAGGAGGATGATCAGACTGGCAGTGGAGATGTACCACACTCAGAGAATGGACAGCTCAACCTTTCTGCAGAAGACTTAAAAATCTATCTGGAGCTAAAGAGACTTGAATTGGAGGCCAGGCATTTGGAAATAGAAGCAGCTAAGAGACTGAAACATACAGAGAGTGAGGACAAGAAGAAACTGTGATGTTTGCAGGCTGAGGTGAATGAGAAACTGGTACACATGGAAGCTGAGGAAAAGGAGCGGCAGAGGCAGCATGAAAAGGAGATGCTGACTCTTCGCCAGAGTGATGGAGGTAATGGGGAAGGGAGTAACTGGACCCCAAAAGCACAAAAGGTCAGTAAATTTCTTCCACAGTGTAAGAGTGGGATAAGTTTGATAGTTTCATTCATATGTTTCAGAGGGTATGTAAACAGTAAGATGTTGACCAAAGGCTCTGGGTACAGTTTCTGACCCCCTTACTCCATGGTAAAGCTGTAACTGTGTTGTCTAAAATGTCTAATCAGGAATGTTTTGATTATACTACTGTTAAGCACTGTTAGAATTTTTTAAGCTAACACCCGAAGCATATATGAAAAAGTTTTGTGAGCACAGACGCAAGGCAGATGAAAGTGTCTGTGAATATGTTGCTGAACTGAGCACTTATTTTCATAGATGGGTGAGTGGATGTCAAGTCACCACTTTTGAAGGGCTGGCAGACCTCTTGGTGAGGGAACAAGCCCTTAGCACTTTGCCTGAAGACATGAGGATCTGGTTAGCTGATAGACAATGTACTATTTCAGATGAGTTGGGGAAGAAGGGAGACCTATACCTAGCAAGCAGGGCATCCCTGCACAGGAAATGGACCCCCAGTACTGCTCATGGGTCTAAAGGAACTCATGGTGAGCAGCACAGACTGCCCCAACAGAATCTGCCAGTAGCAGGGGAAGCCACTAGTCCAAGTACACATCCAAGACCTAGGGTTAAATGTTTTGAATGCAACCAGTGGGGCAATGTGTCATACAGATGTCCACAGAGGCAAGGTGGGGAACAAAAGGTGAGGAAACCAGTTAAGTGGGAAAGACAAAATGCCAATAGTAGGTTGTCTCTAGACAACAAAGGTACTGACCTACCATCCTGCAGATGTCCTGATATGGAAGGATTTGGATGAGGCAGTACCATGTGTTAATGCAGTTACACACAGTCAGGCTTCGAGACAAGCATGTGAGTCTGGTAGCCTGGGGGAGACGCAGACAGACTGCATACTTGCAGCCAGGACTGGTGAGGTGGTTACTTCAGGGAGGAATCTATGCTGTAGCAGTGAGACTGAAGATGAGCCACAGCTGCTTGTGGGTACTGATGTTCCCTTGGACAGAGTGACTGCAAAGGTAGAGGTGAGTAGTAGTACCCAGGCTGACAGTGAGGCACCACTGTCAGAGGATGCCAGACTTCCTGTGGAAGTGGAGCTGGGAAGGGTTACAAAGAGAGACTTGAGACAGGTTCAGCTCTCAGACCTTACATTGCAAGGCCTGAGAGAGGTAGCTAGTGAGGGACCTGATTCTCAAGGGTAGGGGGAATCTGTACACTAGGACAAAGGGTTACTGTACAGAGAGTGGACCCCTGAAGGAGGGCTAGAAGGTGAGAGGGTACAGCAGTTGGTAGTGCCTAGAGCCTACCATCTGGCGCTTCTAGCCATAGCCCATGATATTCCTTTTGCAGGTCATATGGGCATAAAACATACAAAGAGACATATTATGCAGAACTTCTACTGGCCTGGAATTACCAGAGATGTAACAGGGTACTGGAGGACCTGTGTGCAGTGCCAAAATGTAGGCAAGGCAAGAGACAAGGTGAAAGCTCCTTTGATGCCTTTGCCTGTGATTGAGGAGCCATATCAGAGGGTAGCTATGGATATTGTGGGGCCTCTGAGTACCCCAAGTTCCACATAGAAAAAGTACATCCTAGTGGTAGTGGATTATGCTACACGATAACCTGAGGCAGTGGCTCTGTCCTCCATTGAGGCAGAAAAGGTAGCAAATGCTTTGTTAGAGATTTTCACCAAAGTAGGTTTTCCAAAAGAAATACTGACTGACAGAGATGCCAATTTCATGTCAGACCTGCTGGCTTGTCTGTGGAAGTACTGTGGGGTGAAGCACCTGAAGACCACCCCTACCATCCCCAGACTAATGGTCTTGTTGAGAGATTAAACTCTACAATCAAGTCCATGCTACAGGCATTTCCAGACCAGTTTAAGAGGGAGTGGGACAAATATTTGCCCCATCTGTTGTTTGTTTACAGAGAGGTTCCCCAGTAATCCACAGTTTGAGTTGCTGTATGGGTATAGGGTGAGGGGACCTCTAGATTTAATTCGAGATGAGTGGGAAGGTGAGTGTGAATCTCACAAGTAGCCTGTTGTGGCGTATGTCCTAAACCTCAGGACAAGGCTCAGGAAACTCATGGGCTTAGCCCAGGAGAACCTGGCAGAAGCCCAACAACAGAAAAAAGTATGGCATGACAGGAATGCTCGAGCTAGAGAGTACACTGTAGGGCAGCAGGTAATGGTTCTCATTCCTGTCAGACGCAACAAGCAGCAAGCAGCAAGCAGCTTGGGAGGGACCCTACAAGGTGGTAAGGAAGGTAAGTGATGTTAACTACATGGTAGAACTGCTAGGCAGGAGGCAGGAGCACAAATTGTCCCATGTTAACATAATGCAACCTTACCATGATAGGGAGGTCCTTGTAATGAGTATTTGCAGTGGCTTGCAGGAGGAGTCTGAGGGAGATCTGGTGACTCGTCTCCTCAGTGAGGCTCGGACTGACACCTCAGTGAAAGGGGTAGCAATGTCCCAGCAGCTATCCCCTGCCTAGGTTTGAGAAATCTGAGCAGTGTTACAGGAGGTTGGGGACATGTTCACTGGGAAACCAGGGTGCACCCACCTGGTGCAGCACCAGGTGGATATGGGACCCCAAAACCCTATTAGGCAGGCCCCTTATAGGGTGCTTGAGAGAGTCAAACAGACTCTGAGGGAGGAGATACAGGAAATATTGGAACTAGGGGTAATTCAAGGATCCAACAGTCAATGGCCCTCCCCAGTGGTGCTGGTGCCAAAGAAGGATGGCAGCACCAGGTTCTGTGTGGACTACAGGAAATTAGTCACACAGTCAGATCCTAGGACAGATGAGGCCCTAGAGCAGCTGGGTGGGGCTAAGTATCTTACAACTATTGATCTTACCAAGGGTTATTGGCAGGTGCCCTTGACTCCCAGTGCTAGACAGAAGTCAGCCTTTGTGACTCCTTTTGGCTTGTATGAGTTCACAAAGATGCCATTTGGGATGAAAAATGCCCCAGCAACTTTCCAGAGGCTGGTAGATTATATCCTAGGAGCAGGAGGGTTTGCCCTTGCTTACCTAGATGATATTGCCATCTACAGCCATTCCTGGCAAGAGCACCTTCAACATGTCAGGGAGGTGCTGGGCAGACTACAGAGGGCAGGGTTGACCATTAAGCCCAGCAAATGTCAGGTGGGTATGGCAGAGGTCTCCTACCTGGGACATAGAGTGGGGAGTGGTGAGATCAGGCCAGAACCTGCCAAAGTGGAATCCATTCAGGCATGGCCTGCACCTGTTACCAAAAAGCAGGTGATGGTATTCTTAGGGACAGCAGGGTACTACAGAATGTTCACCCCCAGTTATAGTACCATAGCTGCTCCCCTCACAGACATGACAAGAAAGAACAGGCCAGATAAGGTAGTGTGGACCCCAGCATGTGAGCAGGCATTCCAGAAGCTTAAAGAAGCTTTGGGAGGACCCCCTGTGTTAGCCAGTCCAGATTACAGCAAAGAATTTGTTGTGCAGGTGGATGCCTCGAACCATGGAGTGAGGGCTGTACTTAGCCAGATTTCTTCAGAGGGAGAAGAGCACCTAGTGGTTTATCTCAGTCATAGGCTCCAATCCAGGGAGGAATGTTATGCAGCTGTAGAAAAAGGAATGTCTAGCCATAGTGTGGGTACTGCAGAAACTTCAGCCTTATCTGTATTGAAGAAAATTTACTGTAGTGACAGATCACAATCTCTTAACATGGTTACACAGAGCCAGCCAGCAAAATGCCAAGTTGCTAAGATGGAGCCTAGGGTTGCAAGCATATGATTTATCAGTGCATCACTGCAGTGGGATTAGCAATGCCAATGCAGATGGGATCTCAAGACAGGGAGTGGGGTAAGGTATACTCAGACAGACGTAACCCTCTCAAGCAACGTTTCTCAAGGGTCACTTGAAAAACTAGCTAGAGTTCTCCACAGGGGGAGATGTGTGAAGATAGGTGAAGGCTACCAGCCTAGCCAAATAGAATTTTGTAAATAATTCTTGTCATCTGTAAATATTAATATACTAAATGAATTATAGAAGAATATTTAGTATATTAATAATAAATATTAATATACTAAATTAATAATAAAAATGGACACTGGTGCTTTCTCACCTATCTGTTGAAAATAGAGGAATTTAAGGAATGGGTAGTGAAAATTATGTGAGAGTTATTAGAGAAGATGGAAATTTCTACTGAAAATATAGCTAGGGGAGTGGGATAAAATTAATGTGGAGTTTAAAAATAGGGTGGAAATAAAAGAAAGAGAAATATGCTTAAGAAGTAACAATAATTTTTTAGGGGGACTGACAAATGTTTAAGTACTTCAGAATAGGGGAAATCTCAGAGCAAGAAGAGCAACTGCAGAATGCTAAACAGAAAATAAGGAATTACCTACAATCAACTGCATTACTAGCTAAGTTGAGTACAAACTTGCAGTGTTAAAGACTGTACTGAATTTTATTTTTCTGTGTATTTAATTCTTTCATTGAATATTGTGGTCTGTGTCTCTCTGTAGTTATTTATTTTTCTATTTAATTGTTTCATAGAATACTGTGGTCTCTCTCTGCAGTTAGTTTCCTGCCTGCCCTCCCTGTTCTTGTTCTGGTATTAATCTTGCTGGCTTTGGAATTGCCCATTCCTCCTGTAAATTTGTGTTTGAACACCCCTCCTGGGTCTATCTCATTTGCTCACCAGACCGAGTACAGTGAGACCATATTTTGACTTCAGACACTCATACCAGTCCCATCTGTTAAGCTCTATCCCAGCTCTATTCCAGTCTAGTGTCACTAGCTCATTCTACCAAATACAGAGAGAACATTTGTGAAGGGCAAGCCACTTAGGTCCTTAATTTTGAATTATTTTCTGTTTCTCCTTTCTCCCTTTCCACTTTCCAAAAAAAAAATTCTAAGCTTGTTTCCTGCCTTTCCTGTAACAAGTCTAGTCCAGATACAGATTTGCTGTAACCAGGACTGTTTGTAAGCTTCTGAGTCCCCAAAGCCTTCTGTGTTGGAGGGAAGCCTTCTAGCTTATCAGTGGGAGCGGTAAGCACTAGGAAGCCTATCTACCACAAGAGTGGTTTCTGGCCCAGAAATTGTAGTTTATTGGCCGTTTGGGCAGTTTTTCCATCTCTTTCAACTTTCTGGTTTAAAAGCCTGCGTTTGCATTTGTTTCCCACCTTTCCTGTAACTAGTCTAGTCCAGATACGGATTTGCTATATCCAGGACTGTTTGTAAGCTTCTGAGCCCCCAAGCCTTTCTGTGTTGGAGGGAAGCCTTCTAGCTTATTAGTGGGAGTGGTAAGCGCTAGGTAGCCTATGTACCACAAGAGTGGTTTCTGGCCCAGAAATTGTAGTTTATTGGCCGTTTGGGCAGTTTTTCCATCTCTTTCAACTTTCTGGTTTAAAAGCCTGCGTTTGCACTTGTTTCCCACCTTTCCTGAAACTAGTCTAGTCCAGATACAGATTTGCTGTATCCATGACTGTTTGTAAGCTTCTGAGCCTCCCAAGCCTTTCTGTGTTGGAGGGAAGCCTTCTAGCTTATCAGTGGGAGTGGTAAGCACTAGGTAGCCTATCTACCACAAGAGTGTTTTCTGGCCCAGAAATTGTAGTTTATTGGCTGTTTGGCAGTTTTTCCATCTCTTTCAACTTTCTGGTTTAAAAGCCTACATTTGCACTTGTTCCCACTTATCCTGTAACTAGTCTAGTCCAGATACAGATTTGCTGAATCCAGGACTGTTTGTAAGCTTCTGAGCCCCCCAAGCCTTTCTGTGTTGGAGGGAAGCCTTCTAGCTTATCAGTGGGAGTGGTAAGCACTAGGTAGCCTATCTACCATAAGAGTGTTTTCTGGCCCAGAAATTGTAGTTTATTGGCTGTATGGCAGTTTTCCATCTCTTTCAACTTTCTGGTTTAAAAGCCCGCATTTGCACTTGTTCCCACCTTTCCTGTAACTAGTCTAGTCCAGATACAGATTTGCTGTATCCAGGACTGTTTGTAAGCTTCTGAGTCCCCCAAGCCTTTTTGTGTTGGAGGGAAGCCTTCTAGCTTATCAGTGGGAATGGTAAGCAATAGGTAGCCTATCTACCACAAGAGTGTTTTCTGGCCCAGAAATTGTAGTTTATTGGCCATTTGGCAGTTTTTCCATCTCTTTCAACTTACTGGTTTAAAAGCCCACGTTTTCGATTGTTTCCCATCTTTCCTGTAACTAGTCTAGTCCAGATACAGATTTACTGTATCCAGGACTGTTTCCAAGCTTCTGAGCCCCCCAAGCATTTCTGTGTTTGAGGGAAGCCTTCTAGCTTATCAGTGGGAGTGGTAAGCACTAGGTAACCTATCTACCACAAGAGTAGTTTCTGGCCCAGAAATTGTAGTTTATTGGCCATTTGGGCAGTTTTTCCATCTCTTTCAACCTTCTGGTTTAAAAGCTCCCATTTGGGCTTGTTTCCCACCTTTCCTGTAACTAGTCTAGTCCAGATACAGATTTGCTGTATCCAGGGCTGTTTGTAAGCTTCTGAGCCCCCCCAAGCCTTTCTCTGTTGGAGGGAAGCATTCTAGCTTATCAGTGAGAGTGATAAGCACTAGGTAGCCTATCTACCACAAGATCCAGGTACAGATTCTTAGTTTTAGCACTTGAATTTGCTTATTCGTGCTCAGCAATTGTTCAGAACTTGTTGTTAGCACTAAATAAGCTACAAATTACTACAGCACTCAGCCTTCCTCTTTACCTAGAGGAAAACAGTTTTTGTACTTACTTTCCTCACTTGCTTAGAGAAAAACAGCTCTTAGACTCACTTTCCTCACTTGTCTAGAGGAAAGGTTTTTTTTTATTCAGGCATGTCCAAGGGTCAGCTCCCAGTGTTCTCTCCTGTCTAGCTGATGAATCTGGGCATCTTGAGGCAATGTAGCAATTGCCTCATGTACACAGACAACCCTCTCCTCCAACCATCCAACACCACAACCTGTGAAAGATGCACTTATCCAGCCAAACTGGAGGTAAAGCTCTCTCCAACCAAGACTGAACGTGATAGTCAAGAGGAGAAGTTAAACACTTGCACCACTCCACACTCATCACAAAGTCCCACTAAACCTACACCATCAAAATCCACTCCCTTAAGGTGAAATAACATACCTAACACACTAGTAATAGGCAACTATATAGTCAGGCACATTGAAGTCCCACTCACTAGGCTGGACAAGGAGAAGGTTACTGTTAGCTGCCTGTCGGGAGCCGGAATCCGCCACATAACACAAGCACTCAGGTCACTCCAGAACAAGTACAAATATGACTCTGTCATTGTTCATGTTGGTGTGAATGACCTGAGACATACCTCCCTGGACTACATGAAAAGAGACATGGAAGAGCTCTCTGATCATGTAGCCCAGGCGGGTATGATCCTGACCCTGAGTAGCATCCAGCCCTCACCAAGAATGATACCGCAGTATAAAGAAAAATGATCAAGTTCAACAATTGGCTAAGCTTCTGGTGTCATTCAAAGGGGATCCAGTGTCTGTCAGCCTGGGACAACATGCTCGACAAGCCTTGTTGCTTCGCAAGAGACGGCTTGCACCTGTCACCCCTAGGCTCTCGAATACTGGCCAAGGCTCTTGCTGCCCCCATAGTGCCTTTTTTAGGCAAGGCTCAAAAGTCAATCCCACCTCTGTAAACAGCACAAATAAAAAAAATGAGGGTTATGCTACTCAACACCAGGAGTTTAAATCTCAAAATGCACGTGCTTGAAGCATTCCTCAGTATGGAGAGCGTCGACATCTGTGCAGTAACTGAAACCTGGTTCAAGGCTCCACAGAGTACCCCAGCACTACCAGGCTACAACTCATACCACACATTTCAGCCACAGAACATGGACCAAAACACAAAAGGAGGGGGGTGTATCCATATTCATCAAGGATAACTACACCTCCGGGTGATACCTCCGAGATCATCCATGTGCAACTAACATCAGGCAAATCTGCAATGCAAATTGTGGCCTGCTACAGATCACCCTCCATGACCCAGGAACACCACTCTGCCTTTCTGGAGACACTGGAAAACATGAAGGTCCTACAGAACACCCTGATATTGGGCGATTTCAATTACCCTACCGTTAACTAGGAAAACTACTCAAGTACAAACTCCCAGGTCCAGCGCTTCCTGGAATTTATCAACTCAAATGCCCTGGATCAGCTGGTAAACTCCCCTACCAGAGGTGAAAACATATTGGACCTGGTCATCACCAACATAGGCGACAGGTGTTCCACACCGGTGGTCAACCCATCACTGGTTAGATCAGACCATAAAATAATCACTCAGGATGTCCACACCACACCACCACCTCCAATCAAGGAAACCACAGTGAAAAACTTTTCTATAGCAAACTTCACCTTACTTAAGACAGAGGTGGTAAGTTTCACAGCCCCCACGCTAAAGGATAACAGTGTCCAAGATGCAGGAACCTTTACAAATGCACTCTATGAGCACCTACAAGGATGCATGGATCGTGCCATCCCTAGCAAAACCAAGACACACTCTCCTAAGAGAAGGAAACCAGTCTGGTGGACCCCTTCCATAAACAGACTATACAATAGAAGGAGGAAACTAGTTCAGAAAAAAAGCAAATCCCAAGAAGGAAAGACATCCCTGATCAGTATCAGTAAGAAACTAAGGTCCCTCATAAAATCCTCCAAGGCTAACTTCGAAAGAAAAATAGCCAAGGATTCGAAAGATAACCACAAAGCCTTCTTTAGCTATGTCAAGAATCTAAGTGGTAACTCGCAGATATGCTCTGAGCTAGTGCAAAATAGCACAAAATATACTGAACCCACTGATATTGCCAACATCCTGGCAGATAGATTCAGTGCAAACTTTACCCCCCACCCCCAAAAGGGCCCACAACAATACCGGAAAAGTGCAGTGTCCCGGAAATCACAGACGCACAGGTGAAAACAGCCCTTTCAAAAGCCAAAAGCACAGCATCAGTGGGGCCAGATGGTGTCCCAGGCTGCGTCTTGCATGAACTACAGAACGAACTAACCCCCCACCTAAACACACTGTTCAACCTCAGCCTCTCCACAGGCTACGTGCCCATAGAATGGTGAACAGCAATGGTTATTCCACTCCACAAAGGAGGGGCCACAACTGACCCTGGTAACTATCGCCCCATAAGCTTGACTAGCCTGGTCTGCAAGGCTATGGAGTGCATCATCATGGAACTCATTAACAAAGACATTGGGAACCTCCAAACACTTGACCCGACCCATTTCGGCTTTGTTAAGGGCAGATCATGCCTACTAAATCTGGTTGACTTCTTCGAGACAGTCAACAAGGCTATAGATGAGGGGAAGGTAGTTCACACAATCTACCTTAACCTTGCCAAGGCTTTTGACACCATTCCCCACTCGGGACTTATAGAAAAACTCACCAGCCTGAACATAAACTCCTACGTCACGAGATGGGTTGCCAACTGGCTTACAGACAGAACACACACGGTAAGAATAGCGGGCTCCAGGTCCGACTCTAAACCAGTCACAAGTGGTGTCCCACAAGGCTCGGTCCTGGGACCCCTGCTGTTCAGCATATACTTCTCAGAAGTACAGGCAAACATAGGAGGACTACGGCTAACCAAGTTCACCAATGACTGCAAACTAGGAGCCATAATTGACTCTCCGGCTGACACGGACATTCTCCAAAGGGGCCTTACTGAGTCATGGTCTCAAGCTAAATGACAAAAAATGCATGGTCATCCCGTTTGAGAAAAACAAAACACCCATGAATTACCACATAGGTGGCAGCTCCTTTAATACAGAAAAGATAATAAGAGATCTGGGGACCCAGGTAGATAGTAATCTCTCCTTTGGCAATCATATTGCCAAAGTAGTTAGGAAATCCTTCTATGTAGCCCATCTAATTACTAAAGGGTTCACATCTAGAAATAAAGAGGTTATAGTGCTTCTCTACTCATCATTCATCAGACCCATCATAGAGTACAATGCCCCATTTGGGATGTACCTCACAAGACACTTTCAACAGCTGGAAAGACCAGAAGAGTACCTCACCAAGAGGGTTAATGGCCTCAAACATATGTCCTACGCAGTCCGACTGGAAAAACTCCAGCTGTACTCAGTCGCATATTGCTTACTCAAAGGTGATCTCTGCCTGACTTACAAAGCCATGTCCAACTCAGAATTGATGGACATGCTCCATCTAAAGAAATCCAAGTCACTGCAAGCCACTCGCTCTAGTAAGCTAAACCTCACCACAACAATAAATAGAACATGCTGGAGGGATAGATTCCTGTCACAGAGACTCCCCATGCTTTGAAACAAAATTCCTAACTACATTAGGCAGAGCCCCTCACTAACACTCTTCAAGAGAAACCTTGACGAGTGGATGGGTAACAGAAAATACACCCCCTGGGATCACTTCATTGGCTCTTCTTGATAGAGGCTCAGTTAATTAATCAATGGGGTGGCGAAAGCTGACACACTCTGGCTAGGCTTATAAATGCCCTCGGGCAGATAGCCTAGTACCTAACTATGAACCTATGAACCTAGAAACACAAAAACATTCGCAGAGGCTCTCAATAATAATATGCTCAAGCAACAGAGACCTCCAAAGCAGAAACACAAGCAACTTACACCCCCCCCAACACAACCCAAATGACACATAGCCCACAGACTCAGTGTGCCAATAAACCACAGCCCATAAGGCAAACCAATGTACCCAACACACTAGTCATAGGTGACTCTATAGTCAGGCACACTGATGTCCCATTCACCAGGCTAACCAAGGAGAAGGTTACTGTCAGCTGCCTGTCAGGTGCCAGGATCTGCCACATAACCCACACACTCAGGTCACTCCACAACATGTACAAATATGACTCTGTCATTGTCCATGTTGGTGTGAACGACCTGAGATGTACCTCCCTGGACTACATAAAAAGAGACAAGGAAGAGCTCTCTGATTTTGTAGCCCAGGCAGGAATGATCCTAGCCCTGAGTAGCATCCTGCCATTTCCCAGAATGATACCGCAGTACAAGGACAAAATTATTGACTTCAACAATTGGTTAAGCTTCTGGTGTCATTCAAAGGGGATCCAGTATCTGTCTGCCTGGGACAACATGGTCGACAGACCACGATGCTTTACCAGAGATGGCCTGCACCTGTCGCTCCTGGGATTCTGGATACTGACTAAGGCTCTTGCTGTCCTTATAGTGCCTTTTTTAGGCAAGGTTCAAATGACAAATTCACCAATGTAACAGGAACAAGCAAGCAAAAACTGAGGGTAATGCTACTCAATGCTAGAAGTCTAAATCTCAAAATTCACTCACTCGAGGCACTCCTTAAAATGGAGAACATCTATATCTGTGCAGTGACTGAGACCTGGTTCAAGGCTCTAGAGAGCACCCATGCATTACCAGGCTATAACTCATACCACACTTTTCGTCCATCTAACCTGGACCAGAACACCAAAGGCGGAGGTGTGTCTATATTCATTAAGGATATCCATACTTCCAGGCTAGTTGAGCAGCATAATGCATCCAAGGTTATCCAAGTGCAACTACTCTAAGCAAAACTGCAATCCAAATTGTAGCTTGCTACCGATCCCCCACCATCCCCCAGGATTCCCACTCCTCTTTTCTTGATATACTGGAAAATATTAGGATTCAACCAAACACCCTAATAATGGGAGATTTCAACTACCCCACCATTAACTGGGAAAACTACTCATGTACCAACTCCTTCACTCAACGCTTTCTGGAATTCCTAAATTCCAATGCCCTGGATTAACTTATCCACACCCCCACCAGGGGCAACAATATCCTAGACCTAGTCATTACCAGCATGAGTGACCGGTGTTCCACACCTGAAGTCAACTCCTCGTTGGTCAGATCCAACCATAAGCTAATCACCCTAGATATCCACATCCTGTCCCCACCCATCATTAAGGAAACCACGGTAAAACATTTCTCCAAAGCCAACTTCATGCTTCTTGAGACAGAAGTGATGAACTTCATGACACCCATGTAGATGGACAATACAGTTATGACTGCTGAATCCTACACAAATGCACTCTATAAGCACTTACACGAGTGCATGGATCATGCTATCACAAACAGAACCAAGACACTATCCTCCAAAAAAAGGAAGCCAATCTGGTGGTCCCCTGCCATAAACAAACTCTACAACGGAAGGAAGAAAGTGTTGCAAAAGAGAGTAATAATGAGTGGAAGAGCTCCCTGGTCAGCCTCAGTAAGAAGCTGAGATCCCTTATAAGATCCTCCAAAGCTAGCTACAAAAACAAAATCACCACTGATTCTAAGGGCAACCACAAAGCATTCTATAGCTATGTCAAGAATCTCAATGGCAACACCCAGATCTGCTCTGAGGTACAGCACAACGGCATGAAAATTACAGAACCAACTGATATTGCCAACATCCTGGCAGATAGGTTCAGTGCTAAATTTACCCCCCCTCTCAGCCCCTAAAGGGCCCATATCTATACAGGAAGAATGCAGAGTCCCTGTAATTACATCTATGCAGGTAAAAGCTGCACTCTCTAAAACCAAAAACACAGCATCCATGGGACGGGAAAACATCCCAGGCTGCATTTTACATGAATTTCAGAATGAACTGGCTCCTCACCTAAGCACCATGTTCAATCATAGTCTCATGTCAGGCTTTGTGCTCACTGAATGGTGCACAGCAACACTTACCCCACTCCACAAAGGGGAGCCACCACTGATCCTGGGAACTATTGCCCTATTAGCCTGATGAGCCTGGTCTGCAAGGCCATGGAACGTATCATCATGGAACTCGCTCATAAACAAAGACATTGGCAACCTCCAAACTCTGGACCCCACCCAGTTCAGGTTTGTGAAAGGCAGATCATGCCTTCTGAGCCTGATTGACTTCTTTGAGGCAGTCACCAAAGCTGTAGACAAGGGTAAGGTAGGTAACACAGCCTATCTTGACCTCGCCAAGGCTTTTGACACTATCCCCCATTCTGGAATTATAGCTAAACTCACTAAACTAGGTATAAATCCCTATATCACAAGATGGGTTACCAACTGGCTCGCTAACAGAACCCACACTGTAAAAGTTGCAGACTCCAAATCTGACTTCAAACCAGTGACAAGTGGAGTACCACAGGGTTCAGTCCTGGGACCTCTCCTGCTTGGTATTTACTTCTCTGAAGTACAGGCTAACACAGAAGGCCTCTGGCTAATGAAGTTTGCAGATGACTGCAAACTAGGAGCCATAGTAGAGCGAGTCCCCAAATGATGTGGAAATCCTACAGAAGGCCTCACTGAGACAGATGCCTGGTGTCAGAGCCATGGCCTCAAGCTCAATGCCAAAAAGTGCATTATCATCTCCTTTGCTAAAAACTCTGTACCCATGAACTACCACATAAATGGCAGTGTACTTAACGTCGAATGTGTGATAAGAGACCTCGGGACCCAGGTAGACAGTAGTCTCTCCTTTGATAATCACATCACCACAGTAGTCAGGAAATCCTTTTGTGTGGCACACCTCATCACAAAAGGGTTCTCATCCAGGAAAAAAGAGGTCTTGTTCCCCTCTACGCGGCACTCATTAGACCCATTATAGAGTACAATGCCCCTTTTGGAATGTACCTCACAAGACATCTGCAACAGCTGGAAAGGCCACAGAAGTAGCTCACAAAGAGGATTACTGGCCTCAAACAGATGCCCTACACTGACCGTCTCAAAAAACTCCAGCTTTACTTTGTAGCATATCGCCTACTCTGAGGAGATCTCCACCTAACATATAAAGCTATGGTAAACCAGAGCTGTTGGACATGCTACACCTAAAGAAATCCCAATCTCTCCGAGCTACATGCTCTAGGGACCTAAACCTTGTCACCTTGTCACCACAATAAACAGGCATGCTGGAGGGATAGATTCCTGTCCCAGAGACTTCCTATACTCTGGAACAAGCTACCCATCTATGTCAAGCAAAGTTCCTCATTAGCACTCTTCAAGAAAAATCTTGATGAGTGGATGGGAAATAGGAAATACACCCCGAGGATCACTTCTGTGGCTCTGCTCGACAGGGGCACAGGAAATTAACTTTCTTGGGTGGCATACGCCAGGGAACCTTGTTGGCTAGGCTTTCTTAGGCCCTTGGGCCAATAGCCTAGTACCTACCTATGAACCTATAATATGCACAAGTTTAGAAAGATTGTTGTTAAGCAACTGTTTTTTAATAATAACTCCAGACCACAAAAGCTTTTAGATAAATGACTCCGGCAACAGAAAGTAGAAAGGGTTGTCGCCAAGTTTAGGGAGCCTATAACAACGAAGACAACAAGAGATGCTGCAGAGGTACTAGAAATATTTCGGAAATTTTATGAAAGTTTGTATAAAACAGAAATATGGAAATCAAGAAAAAGTACAAATGGAAATGTTTATGGAAGAAATGAATATGTCAAGGTTAAAGGTGGATAAGGCACAATTACTAACAGTCAGGAAATGAGGAGATGATATAAAATGGTGATGTAGAGCCAATCCACAGCAAAGTTCCCAGAAATAGATGCTATTCCAGTGGATGTTTGAAAGCTAGGAAGGAAAAACTGGTAAAGATCTGGAAGGTTTTGTTTAACAGTATTTTAAGTGCAGGAGAAGCACCAATATTCTGGAAGAAAGTGGTGGTGTCTGTAATACCTAAAGTTTGAAAGGCCCATCAAATCCAGCTTCATACAGGCCCATTTCAATCCTAAACCATGATTATAAAGTGTTCATATCTATAGTGGCTAAAATAATGACCAAGATGATGTCAAAATTGATAGATATGGACTGATGTGGTTTTGTAGAGGGGGAGGCAAACATTTGACAACATTAACAGAGCATTGATGATCCAGAGGGAAGCAGAATATAAGAAAATAACATTGTTGTTGGTGGGTCTTGATGCAGAAAAAGCATTTGGCAAAGTAAGCTGGGACTTTATGAACAGGACAATGGAAGCATTTGCATTTCCTGAAAAAAATTATAAGATTGATTAGGAGGATATATGAGGGATTGGAAGTGAAAATTAAAGCGAGTGGGGTCCTTTCTGATAATTTCTACTTGAGTACAGTAACCAGACAGGGGTGTCTTCTCTCCTCTTTATTATTTGCATTGTATTTAGAACCATTGGCAAAGAAAATAAAGTACTCAGAAATTCAAGGATATAATTGGTATAGTATGGTAGTCAAGAAAAGCTGGATCTATTTGCAGATGATATTATTGTATATCGGACAAAACAGAAAGAGACATTACAGTGTTGTGGAACATTTTGAGACAATTTCAAATCTTTTTGGGATGCAAAATTAATGAAGCTAAAACAAAGGCAATAGAGGTAAATTATGTACCATACACAAATTGGTTCAGCAATATCATTATTTATAGGGACATGATAAAATGAAGCATTTAATAGTATGGATTAAAATGATTCTGGTGTGGCAGCTAAGGATATGTGGGAAGAAACCTAAAGAAAAGATAATCCAAAAACTGAGAAAATGGAAGCTTTGTTACAATGATAGGAATAGTAAGATACAAGCAGTCAGAATGTTTTTATTCCCTCTAGTCTTATACACAAGTCAAGCATATTTTTATCAACCAGAGGAGAAGTTGTGGATAGCAATTGATAAATAGTTGAAAGACTTTTTCTGGGAGGGGAAGATGGCAAGAGTCAAGTGGGATAAGCTGATTCTTCCAGTAGAACAGGGCAGATTGGGATTACCCAATTTGAAGGGTATTTCAGAGCTACACACTTAAGGCTCCTATACACAGCACAAGTAGAAAACTATAACTCAAAATGGAAAGGCATGAAGTTGAAACAGGCCAGGAAGCTCAAGAACAAAGAGAGAATGGAATTTTGGATGTAAGTCTTTAAGGAGAATAACAATAATCATGCAAAATAGTATATCCATAAAGTATCAGAAAGTATTCTAAGAACTAAGTCAACATGGGAATGGAGAAATCAGATTCTGCCAATAGGGATGACTGCAGTTAGGGATATAGATAATAGGCAAGAGTGAGCTGGAATTTATTGGAGAAAACTGGCAAAGAAACCAATGTATTGGGAGCAAATAACTAGAGAAGGAAAGATAATAGAATGGGAAGATGCCAATAATTTATTTGGACTGCAGGTTAGAGATTTCCTTCCCTAGCAAGGACTGATATCAGAGTATAGGCAAAGAGAAAGAAATTAGGGAGTCTTAAACGAAAAACCAGCACTGGTAGAGTTTTTATTAGAATCTAGAGGGGGAAGCTGCTGTTAAGAAAGGAATAATTAGTAGATCATATAAAATATTGCATGATAGCTATAAGAATCAATCAGATGAGGTTAGAAGGGATTGGGAAGAGAGATTGGAAAAGCAATTCATAAAGAAACAATGAGGGATTTATGTATGTCTCCCAAATATGCAAAAAAGTCTAGAAGATTTAGGATCTTTGCTTGGAAGTGTTTACATAGGTATTTTTGCACCCCATGTAGACTCCAAAGAATTTTTCCTCAGGTAGACAGTAAATGTTGGAGGTATGATAGGGAAGAAAGAGGTAACTGGGAACATATTTTCTGAGAGTGTCATTTGTTGGAAGACTTTAAAGATTCCCTGCAGACTGCTCTGTCAGAAATACTGGGTAAGCAAATTGGTGTAACTAAAGAAATAATTTTTTGAGCTATGATACAGAATCAGAATTTCCTAGACATAGTAAAGCCTTGGTGAATCTAATTATGTTGTCTGCCAAACAAATTACTGGAAAATGGAAATCAAAGTTTAAACCAACATTACTAGAAGTAGCAAATATAATAACAGAGATAAAACAACTGGAATTGGGATCTTTAGAAAAGGGTAGGAGCAAATTACATAGGAACAAATGGGAATTGTGGGAACAATACATGCAGAGGAGGAAATAGGTTCAAAGGAATGCAGGATTTGAATGAGCTATATAATGTTTGACTGATTGACTGAATAGATTATAAGTGCTATATAATGTTTACAACTACAGTTGTGTTGACATGGTTTTCATTTATATGAATGTAAGATTGTCTACGTCATACATGATAATTTAATAAAGATGTTTCTTTTTTTTTAAAAAAAAGAAGAAAATAGGTTCCACATTTTGGAGTATGAGAGTAGAGGTGGGTAGAGTGTTACCGAGGAAGAAAATCAGAAAGAAAGAACACTTAAAATAAAGGAAAGAGAAGAAAGGTTAGAAAATTATACAAAAGATGTGGTTCAATTTATGTGTGGTCTTTTTATGACACTGAAATAGAGTGAAAAAATTGTATGTTTAAATTGTATTAACTTTATTAATTTAGATAAAATACAGCCATTTCTATTTTTCTTGGAAGGAAGGTAGGTTGGAATTTTGTTACAGAAAAGTTTAGTGGTGTGGCAGTGTTAACTGGTAACAAAAAATAAGGATTTTAGACATATATGCCATAAACACAGGTGCTAGACAGAAGAAAAGTAATGTTTACAGTTTAGTATTCCTATATGCTGCAACAAATACAGTGTAAAGTAGTGAAATGTTTGATGAAATTAATTTAAAAAGTATGTATGTAGTGATAGTAGATAGTATACTTCTAAATGCTAAAGGTAAAAGCTTAAGTACAGTAAAGCATAGTATTAGTGGAGGAATAACTGTTTCCTTGCATAGTAGCTGGCTTGATTATTAACAGTAAGCCATTAAAAAAGTAACATATCACTTCCATAGCTACACTGCAGCATGACACAGAAAACTTGGAATTGAAAGGGTAAAGTTAAACAGTGTTGATACTCATAATGTATGTTATAAGAATAGACTAAGAAAATGTGGATTTAAAACATGCGCAAATGGGCGTGCCTTCATTGAAGGTTGAACGTTGAGCTGGCAACTTGGCGTTTGTGAAAATCTACTACCAATCATTAGCGGACTGGCGTTCCGCTGTGGTGACCCCTAACCTGGAAAAGCTGAAAGACAACAACATTCAAGGGTAGTGTTTTTCGTTGTTTTATGGAAATATTTTCAATAATGAAAGCAAAGTGGAAATTGTGAGTATTTTCCACAAGCAGTTGTCTTGTAGAGTGCAAGTGTCTAGCTTATCCAAGTGGAAACTACCAAGAGTTGGACTGATGCACTCAAAATAAAGAAATTATCGATTATGAGATGTCCAGAGTCTGCACTCTGTGACTTATTTAGTGGATATGTTAGAGGGACAGCAGTTTACTCTTAGAAGGGCAATAAAAGCAAGTTTCAAGAGAACTGTAGTTACAGAAGGGAAAATAAATGCAGGAGAAAATAATGATGAAACTGAATATCTATTTCCCGAGCAGTTTTAGTTTTACAATGTACTATGCATAAAGTCACACAACTGTTTTCTTTCGCAAGGCTATTCAGTGATTTTATTTTAAAGAGTTAATTTTCAAGTCAAAGACTAAATGAATATATGTAGATTGCTTTTTCTACATATGGGAGGGGGAAAACATTGCAATTAATAAAGAAGTAATGATGTTTTTATTTTCAAGCTCTGAAAAAAATGCATCTTAGCATAAAAGCCCCTATTTTATGTTGGGTGTCAGTGCATGTTGCCACCATAGAGAAGCTGAGGCTTCTGGGCTTTTGTTCTTTTTTTAAGGAATTTGGAGAAGGGTATAGTGAAGTGAATTATTTGGAAGATGTCACATTCACATAAGCTCAAACAAATTTGTGAAACTGCAACTAAGTAAACGTCATTTAGTCAAGTACTACAAAGCATGTATAAACTGTTAATAGGAACAGTATATGTATCAAAAGTGTCATACATAATAAGTGATTATAATTTTAAAATTCTAGAATGGCTGCTTTGTCAGTTCCAACATAGAATGTAAATGACCTTACAGGCGCGCGCGCACACACACACACACACACACACACACACACACACACACACACACACACACACACACACACACACACACACAGCTTCTTTCATGCCACTACAAACATGCATACACACACTAACACTCCCACCCTCATGTTTTCACTGAACTTAACTGTACTGTGATTACTCCCATATGAATGAATGAGTGGCCACTGTGTTTTTACTATGGTCTTTTTTTCTTCTAGAGTAAAAGTTTACTCAGCCAAGCAATTTTAAAAACTAGTCAGCCAAGCAAATTATGAGCTGCCAAAATTTCCAGGGAGAGCACAGGGTTAGTTTGCATTAACCACTCCCCTGGACTGTTGCATTAATATTCAGCACTGCCTACAAGCCCATCGTCTGCTCTGAAGTCTACCGTTAAGGGGAGAACCCTTGCAGTAGTGGTCTTTGAATTGGAAAGGTTTAGTACAATGGGCTTTCTGAGCTGAGGCTTCCCCATCATGCTAAGCCTTTCTAAATCACAGCTGAGGTTCTTCACTGTATGTATAGTTTAACAGATCTCCATTTTAAGGTTAACAGTAAAGTAACCGAGTGCACTGGTAGGCAACCAAGCTCTAGGCAATAGCTCTCACTTCTGATTAAAAAATGAAAATTCAAGGAATGTAATACTTATGTATGAATATAATTTTGTTTCTGTTTATTGAATAATAGTAAAGGTGGAACTTAAAATTGTTATTGACAGATATGTATTCTGGGGTCTAATCCCAGTCATGAATTGATTGGTCTTCTGCCTTTTAAAATAGTTTACATGTGTTAAAATAAAGAACCTCTTTTTTTGTTGTTGTTTAATCAAACAATGCTAATGTTTTACTGAAAAATGTTGCTATTAAACTTGTGCTGGTGGCAAAGAGAGTTATAGTCCAGACTTCAGCCTAAGTGACCTGAGTTTGATTACTGGTTTGAGCACTTTGTGCAGGCAGGGACAGGTGGAATGGAGCAGGATTTGTAATTCACATTTAGGTTCATAGGTGTTTGCTAAGATAATGACCACAAGGGCCTTTTTAAGCTTAGCCATGCATCCCAAATCTCTGACAAGTTCTGATATCCTTGATAAGTGTAAGCATGGACCTGGGAGATGAACCATTTACAGGTTAACTGTTTGCATTAAAGACTTAGGTGCCAAACCAAGAATGAATTTCTGGCTTCCCATCCAATTGTCCAAGTTGCACTTGAATTGGGTTAGGGATGAACTCTGCTTTACATGGATAGGGAGCCTGTTTCATAGATGAGGTAGTCTCTGGGATACATACCTATCTCTCCAGCAGGTCCTATTTAAATCACAGGCCAGGTTTAAGTCTTTAGAATGGGTAATTCTGCTACTGTTTGTTTTGTAGAGATGCAGGAGGTCCATCAGAGTGGGGTCTGACAATGCCCTGTATGCCAGGCATAGATCTCTCCTCAAAAGCCTGTAGGAGACTGAATACAGAGATAGGGCCTTGAGGTGGTCTGCATAGGACATATTACTTACTTAAGGTTCCTCTTTTAGTGAGGAACCTCTGTGGACATTCCAGTTGTTTGGATATGCCTGGCTAAGTACATGCCAAAGGGTGCACTGTACTCAATGATAGGTCTGATGAATGCTGAATACATTGGAACAATGACTTCCTTGGAGTTAGATTCCATACCTTTGTTTATAAGTTGTGCAACATAGACTGATTTCATCACCACTGTAGAAATGTGATGATCAAAGGTTAGATTACTATCTATGTGTGTCCGTAAGTCCCTGACATCTGGATCATCTCTAAGGGGTGTGGTGTCAATATGATAGTTACCAGGGATGGATGACTTCCCAAAGGAAATTATTATACATTTCTTGGCATTTAGTTTTAGTCCATGGCTCTGACACCAGTTATATGGCTGTGTCAGCCCCTCCTGGAGAACATTTGCGTCAGTGTGAGATTCAATGACAGCTCCTAATTTGCAATCATCTCCAAATTTAGTCAGCCAGCGACCACTGACATTGGCCTTGACTTCTGAGAAGTAAATATCAAAAAGGACCAGTCCAAGGACTGATCCTTGAGGGACACCACTTGTGACTGGCCTCTTTGTAAAGGTGGATTCCCCAATTCTAATTTCCTGGGTCCTGTCTGTGAGCCAGTTGGCTATCCACCGGGTGACATACGGGTTTGTACCTAAACCTCTTGAGTTTGTTAACAATGTCTGAGTGAGGTATTGTGTCAAATGCCTTGGCCAGGTCAAGGTAGGCAGTGTGAACGATTTTGCTCTCATCCATTGCTTTGGTGACTTTTTCAAAGAAGTCCCCCAGGTTGAGTAGGCATGATCTGCCCTTGACAAAACTAAACTGGGTTGGGTCCAGTGGCTGTAGGTTTACTATATCTCTGTTGATCATCTCCATGATAATTCTTTTCATTGCTTTACATATAATACTAATGAGACTTATGGGTCTGTAGATGGCCCACTTTTGTGTAGAGGGATGACTGTTGCCTTTCTCCATTCATGAGGCACGAAGCCTGTTTGGAGGCTACAGTTAAATAGTAATTCCAGAGGCCCTGACAGGTCATGTTTCATGCTACTTAAAAGGCAACCTGGGATATATGCTGGGCCCATTGATGCAGTGTTCTTGGTCTTAGAGAGAGCATTAAGAGCCTGTTCCCTAGTGATAGTAGGGGGAGTTATATTTGATGATATTTCATGAGGGAAGGTTGAGGGGGAGGGAAGAGTAAAGTTGGAGCTGAATTTATCAGCCAGGAGTTTGCTATATCTTCTTGCTCAGTATAGGTGGTTCCATTTACAGTTACAATTACATTTACACAATTGTGTATTGCCTTTGAGGTTGTGGACATAGCTAAATAATGCCTTGTGGTTGTCCTTGGCCTGGGAGGTCAAACTTACTTCAGATTTGGCTTTTGTAAACTTTATTTGTCCTCTGAGTTGTTTGTTTAGTTTGATGAGAATGCTTTTATCCTTCTGGGCGCTGCACCTCCTAATTTTTGCCATGATTATCTTCCTCGTGTTATGCATCCGATTGATTTTGTGATTCCACCAGGGTGACTTGTTTTTTGAGTTAGTTCTGTACTTCTTCCTTGTGGGTACAACTGCCTTGATGCAGCTATTAACATGCTTGTACAGGGTTTCTGTGAACAGCATAGGCAGAAGTCTTCTCAGGGTTTATAGGGGCTTGAAATTTTACCAGGTTCTCACTTAATAGCAGAAGGTTAGCCTTAGAATAGTTCCTAAATATTTCCATTTGAGACCATTTTGTGGTCTGACTTTACCAGGGAAGGCATTACAGTAGGGGATGTGCAGCAGTCTCCCATATTAGTGAGGACCAGATCCAGTATGGCTGCACCCTTAGTTGGTGTATTGACTATCTGGTCCAGGGAGTTTGTGTTTACAAAATCCAGGAATCTCTGTGCATGCACGTTTGAAGTTATATAGGATTCCCAGTTAATAGTGGGGTAAAAAGCCACTCATGAATATGGTATTGGGTTGGATAGTTAGCGTTTCTAATACGTTTAAATACATGGTATGGGTTTCCTGGGTTATAGAGGGGGACCTATAGCTTGCAAGGAAATGGTATTGGATTTTACCTATGGTGATTTGAACATGGAGCAGCTCAAGTGCATTTGTATCCTTGGAGGAGCGAAGGGAAGCAGGCTTTCCTAAGGGTGGGCTTTTGGCCCATCAAGCCATTGTATGGTGATAGCTCTCACTGGCAAGTAGGCACGGTTGTGTACTTGCATGAGGAGGGCATTGTGCATCCCTGTGGTGATGCAGGCAGTTCACTCTCCTGCACAGGGGGTAGGGCTGGGCTAATTTTAACAAAACTCTAATTGCTGGGATGACAGTGAGAGCAAAACACCTTGATCCCTTAACCAGTATTTTCATATAATGTCTAATTTGATATAATTATTTAAACAGTATTTGTTTTTGTATTATTTTTAAAGACTGTAAAATGATTGTTCTTAAAAAGTTTTGCAATAGTTCAGAGCTTTACCCCGAGGCCTTCACTGAAAATGAGTTCCTACTCAGTTGGACTTTCCCGGTAATCACATTCCAGTAAATAAATAAATAATGATGACTCTTGAGGACAGCTCTCACATTAGCAGATCTAAAGGACAGATATCTTCAACAGTAGGGAATGAATAGGCGAACTCTAATTTATTTTAGTTCGATTTGTTGACTGGGTACAACACTGATCTCCATGGACCTTTTTCCTGACTCAGCCCAGGAGTGCTGTCTGGTTAAATGACTTGCTCAAAGTCACATAGATAGGCAGTGGAGGTAGAGGGAATCAATTCCTGGACCACTAGACCACAGGAAATGTTAGGAGAAGCCTGCTGTTCAGCATGGCAGTGGGAGAAATTTATATAGAAAAAACGTTGATCTTAAATTAATAGTATTTATTAGAATTCCTCTTTAAGTAGTCATCTAGGTTCCATATCTACAGAATGTTTAGGGTTAGGCTCTAATGATAACCAAGCCTGGGGTTGTACATTAGAAATACTGAAGTGAGGTGAAAGATTTACCCTGGGATTCACTGACGCCTACACAAAGTGTACATCATTCTGAGATAACAGACAACACAAGCTTAACCCACTCCATTTTTCTCCTAATTCTAGTTTTTCTACCGATTTTCTTGCGGCTTTAAAAACCGAGAGGGATTTATAAAGGTTACCACAAAGTGCAGACTACATGTACACTTAGTATAATCTTTCTGAGTGAATAGAAAAAAATGTGATAGGGATGTTCTTGAATACAATTGTGTACGCTCAGTGTAGGTGTTATCGAATCTGGCAAGTAGTTTCCTCTAAAAGTTGCTACGGATATAATGCCAAAACCGCAAAACCATCTAGCTATTTTGGAGGGGAGGATCAAGAGGGCAAAATATTTAACATGCTTTGAAAAGTAGAGAACTGTAAGAAAAGGATAAATATAAGAATGTTCTCCCTTTTCTGAGTTCATTACTGACAAAGCACAACTGCTATTCTAATTGAGACTTGAGACTAATACTGCAAAATAAATTATAGCACATTCATGCTTTTAATTTCTACAGATTATAGACCACCATCAGCTTTTGTTTCTAAGATTTATCAGACTGTATAAATACTGCCACCTCTTTTAATGTACAAATAATTTATACAGGTTCAACATACCTTGAATTATGCTTCAACTCATCTATTATACATGTTTTGATATTTCCAAGTAAAGGTAGTCCAGCTTAAGGAGACGCACCAAGCAGATAAGCGATACATGGATTAGACACATCTTCTTTGAACAGCACCTTCTGCACAAAAAAAAAAAAAAAAAAAATGGAAGAGAAGGGAAAATTTGCTTTGTCTCTGTATTCTGAAAAAAATGTTGTAAAAAGTATGTTAAACCTATTTTCTCAGGAAAATTCCGGTATGGCTGAAAGAGATACTGAGTGTCGTTACAGCCAGTTTCAAAACGTAAACCTGCTATGTTTTGTGCACTGCACCTTCTGTATTTTTTGAGTAAGTCACAATTTATCATGAAATTTGTAATCAAAATCATCATCATGACAATCATCATGACATGTTACAAACATAAACCGGAACAAACTGTAGAACTGTAAAACTGTACACCAACAACAACAGACCACAACTCCAAATCAGGTGCAAAGTTTATTGGTTTAGCACTTTCTTCTCATGATAGAGACTTCCTCAGAACAAACACACAAGGTTAACCCAGCCCTTAAATACCCATTAATCAAGTACTTAATTACATAGTAAATCACATGACAATACTAATGAAATGCTAAAACAAGTGTTAATACTAATCAAAAAACTAATGTACAAATTCAAAATATAAACATTAAAACGTATTGTATAAAATATGTAAAAATATGAAAGTGATAAAAATAATAAAAATAATTACTTACTAAGCCACAAACCATTGGGACACTAAAAAACTAAAGGACTTAACCTGTAAGGTGTTTTAATTTTAAAATACAAGCTATATTAATAGCCTCATTAATACCTGGATACTGTGTAGCGTCTAATCTAAGTTGCCATTTTAATTCCCAAATATCCAGGTGCACATCAATAATTTTGCCCTGTGGATCTTTGGCAACATAATCAAATACCAGGAACTTAAAACAATGGTTGCTATACTCCTTAATATGTCTGAACAGGGCGTTAGTAATTTTATCCTTTCTTAAATCATGCATATGTTCATTAACTCGAGTTTTTAAGGATCTGGAAGCCTTTCCAATATAAAAAAACAGGGCAAGTTTGGCACTTTGCCAAATATACAAGATTTACACAATTACAATTAAAATGTCCTTTAATAACAATGTTTTTTACCGTTTAACTTAAATGTGTCCTTAGTTTCTAGTATGTGGGTGCAAATATTGCACCTACCACATTTGAAGTTCCAGTAGGTCTGTTAGAACAATTACCAAATGTGTCTTTACCTAACTCAAAAAGATTACAAACATATAATTATTTTACATTTTACTTTGCATTTAAACATTTAAACATTTCAACCCGTAGACTTTTTTCCAACCAATAAATCTACATGCTTCTCACTATTCTATTATTTTTGCACCATTTTCAATTCCCCCAGCATGCCTTTCTTTCATATCACCCTAGTCTCCATTGTGAAGGTAATGGTCTCACACATTCCATTGAAGGGAATGCATCTTTGTGTTTTCCCTCTCTAATCAGACTCTGTCTGATTGCTTTATTTCCTTTATAATACCTAGAGCATCTTCCAAGGTCATTCCAATCCTTGATTCTGGTTGTCATCTTTTTTGTCTCCTGACAAACTTTAAGTTAATAAGGCCTTCTTAAGACCTGATGCAGTATTACAACTTAGCAGCATAATTTCTCTTGTAACTTCCATTTCTTCACTCTGCAGTCTACATCTGCCCTAGGGCATTTTGCAATGCAACTTTAAACTCCATCAACAATGCACAATCCCCAAAACATGTTCCTAGTTTCCCTTCCTCACACATCTCCAACAGCTACTCTGAACCTTAAGGAAGATCTTTTCTAATCTACTCAGGGTATACAAATATCCTGAACCACCTTGATTCATTCACATACATAAACCCCTGCATTCTTCCTCCATTGACCTTTTATAATTTGGCCACCCAACATTTTCTACCAATCTTGCCTGAGTTCCCCTGACTGTTTTTATCATTATTGTGTGTAGTTCTGTACACCCTACTATTTGTCCCTTTTTTATAGCCTTACTTGTTCTAGGTTCCACCAAATATTCTACCACGGGCTGACACATACCTATCATTCATCTTTTCCTCTCTCCCTCTTTGTGTCTATAATCTGCTATTATTCCCAGGTATGGATGCCGATCCCTATCATGCAGTCCAAAAAGTTATTTTTTTCCTTCCATTCTCTTAGTTTTCTCCATTGGGTAATTTGCTCCCAATATCTTGACTACTTTCCTCCAATTATTTCCCACTGTTTCTTACCTATTTTCAGTCCCTTTATTTGGAACCCTAAACAGCAAAATCCCCTTATTGCATCCCCTCACTTGCTTATGTTTCAGTATACTGTCTGCCACTTTATATATACATAATGTTCTATCTAGTTATTTTTGTTTGCCCCAATATCTCTTTACAATAGAACAATTTCTCACTATCTATGGTAGTCCATCCATGCTTCATTATCATATCTTTCCAGTTCAGTTTATATTTCTCTACTTGTAGTATATGTAATAGTCAGCAGTGTAGCTAGGGTGGGACAAAGGGGTGCATTGCTCCAGGTACAAAGTGTTAGCGGGCATAATTGGCAGATGCTGTTCGATCTTTAGTGCATGTGAAGACCAATCAACCTTCAGTGCATGTGTATTGCCAGCATTCATAAATGAATGAGTGAATGCTGAAATTTGTTTTTGTGGTCAGAACTGAAGTGATTTAGTGTTCTGTGTGTGGACTGTAGCAGCTGCTTGCTTGTAAATTGCATCACACAGATGCTCAGTTTAAAACAAAAGAAGTGTTTATTTTTTTGCTCCTCAACTTAGAGTTCTGGGGGGGTACAGATCGGGGAATGGCACCAGCTGCCAGAATAGCTTGCTGCACCTCTGATAATAGCATTTACTGTATAGCCTTAAAGTACCCTTTAAATCAGGCAACCCCATTTCCACTTGCTCTCTTGTTGGGAGCATCTCATTCCACTTAACCTTGGGTGTCTTTCCTTCCCAAATAAACTTCTTCATTTCCTTATTTATTTCATACTATAATTTATTATCTTTTTGATTGAAATATACCTGGCCAACATATAGAATTAAGGGGACCAAAATCTTTTTCACTGCCTATATCTTACTATCCAGATCCATAATCATTAATTTCCATTCCTTTACATTTTGGCTTATCTTCTGCCTAGTTTACTCTCATATCCCCTTTGTCATGACTGATTCTTTCCTAAATCATAGTCCTAGGCATTTCATTTTTTCACATACTTAACAGTATGGAATTGCTGCACTAATTTATAAGTGGACACATAGTTTACAGAGATGTATTTTGTTTCATCAACATTTATGTTATAACTTGAAAACATTTGTAACTGTCTTAAACTATTCCACAACAAAGAGACATCTTATTCTGTATTGTTTTTCAGATATATTCTTAATGTCATATGCAAACAAAGCTAGTCTTTCCTGACTACCCTTCCGCTGATAACCTTGAATGTCTGGGAAACAGAACATCCCTGCCTTGTTCCTCTAGAGAAACTCAATTTATCAGACTAAATTACACCTCTCTTTTATCCTCAATTCTGATCCTATATATAAGCTTCCTTATTAATTTAATTATGATAGAAAAAAATCAAGCATTACCCTACATATAAATTCACAAATTAGCGTATAAAAAACTTTCCCTGGAATTGGAGGTGAACATTAAAGTAGGTGGGGTCCTCTCTGATAATTTCTGTTTAAGCGGAGGAAGCAGGCAGTGGTGTCCTTTTCCCCCTTCATTATTTGGATTATATTTAGATCCATTGGCAAAGAAAATAAGGGACTCAGAAATTTAAGGATATAATTGGTATGGTAGTCAAAAAAGCTGGTTTTATTTACAGATAATATTTTGTACCTGACAAACCCATAAAAAATTACAGAGTTTTGGAACATTTTGAGACAGTTTCAGATCTTTTTGGGATACAAAATTAATGAAGCTAAAACAAAGGCAATAGCGGTAAATTATGTACCCACACATGAACTGGTTCATGAATACCCATATTTATGGGGACATGATAAAATAAAATATTTGGGAGTATGGATTAAAAATTATTCTAGTGTGGCAACTAAGGATATGTGGGAAGAGACTAAACAAAAGATAATAGAAAATTTGAGAAAATGGAAGCTTTGTTATATGGATAGTAAGATACAAGCAGCTAAAATGTTTTTAGTCTCTTTAGTCTTATATACAGATCAGGCATATTTTTATCAACCAGAGGAGAAGTAGTGGGTATCAATTAATAAAGAGCTGAAGGACTTTATTTGGGAGGGGAAGACAGCAAGAGTCAAGTGAGATAAGCTGAATCTTCCAGTAAAACAGGGTGGATTGGGATTACACAAATCTGAAAGGGTATTTTAGAGCTACACAGTTAAGTCTTCTATACATAGCACAAACAGAAAACTATAATTCAAAGTGGAAAAGGATGATGATGAAACATGGGGGGAGCTCAAGAAACAATGAGAGACTGGGATTTTGGATGCAGGCCTTTAAGGAGAATAGCAATACTCATGCAGAATATTATATCCATAAAGTAGCAGAAAGTAGTCTAAGAACTAAGCCAACACGGGAATGGAGAAAGGAGATTCTGCCAACAGGGATGACTGCAATTAGGGATAAAGACAATAGGCAAGAGGGGGCTAGAATTTATTGGAGAAAAATGGCAAAGGAACCAAGGTATTGGGAGCAAATAACTAGAGAGGGAAATATGATAGAATGGGAAGAGGCCAAGAATTTATTTGGACTGCAGGTTAGAGAGTGCCTTCCCTATCAGGGATTGATATTGGAGTATAGGCAAATAGAAAGAGATAGGGGGTCCTAAATGAAAGACTAGCACCGGTAGAGTTTATAATAGGATCTAGAACAGAAGCTGCCATTAAAAAAAGAATACTTATTAGGGAATATAAAATATTGCATGGTAACTATAAGAATTAATCATAGGAGGTTAGAAAGGATTGGGAAGAGAGATTGGATAAGCAATCCACAAAGAAACAATGGGAGGGTATGCAACATAATCTAGAAGATTTAGGATTTTTGCCTGGAAATGTTTACATAGATATTTTTATATCCCAAGTAGACTCCAGAGAATTTTTCTTCAGGTAGACAGTAAATGTTGGAGGTGTGAAGGGGAAGAAAGAGATAACTGGGAACATATTTTCTGAGAGTACAGTGAGTTGGCAGACTTTAAGGATTCCCTGCGGGATGCACTGCCGGAGATGCTGGGAGGGGGCAGATTGGACTAACGAGGGAGATGATTTTTCTGAGCTATTATACAGAATTGGGATTGCCTAGACATGGTAAGGCCTTGCTGTGTCTATTAATGGTGGCTGCCAAAAAAGCAATTACTAGAAAATGGAAACCAAAATCTCAACCAACTGTATGGAAATAGTGAATTTAGAAAAAGAGATAAAACAACTGGAATTGAGATCTTTAGAAAAGGGTAGAAGCAAACTACATAGGAAAAATGGGAACTGTGGGAACAATACATACAAGGGAGGAATGAGGCCTAAAAAGCAGCAGGACTTAAATGAGCTATGTAATGTTTGAGTTAGAAAGATTAGGTAAATTATAAGTGATGTATAATGTTTCCTACTGGGAGTGTGTCAGTATGGTTTGTGATGTAAAATGCTTGCGACTAGGACTGTGTTGGTGTGGTTTGTTTTCATTTATATAAATGTATGATTACCTATGTAGTAAGTGATGGTTTGATGAAGATGTTTCTTGTTTAAAAAAAGCAGGAGTTGAATAATTTATGTAATATTGCTTAGGTTATATGATATATAGCAATATATGTGAAGTATGTTTGTTATGTTAATGTAGTTTGATTACTTTTATATGAATGTAAATTTGCCTATGTCACAAGTGATAATTCAATAAAGGTGTTTGAAAAAAAAAAAAAAACTTTCCCTGCATCTAGGCTTACCAGTAGTTATGGTAAGTTTTTGTCCTTTCTGTTTTTCTGAATGATCAAAGTTCTATTAATGTTATTTTTCCTCTGGTGGATGGCAAATGTTGAAGGTGTAATGGAGAAGAAAGAGGTATCAGGGGGCCATATATTCTCATAGAGAAATGGATTGTCAGACTTTAAAAACTCCCTGCAGAGTACTCTGTCAGCAATACTGGGCAATTGAATGAGTGTAACTAAAAAAATTATTATTATTATTTTTTTGAGCAGAGATATGGGAGCTGAATTGCCTAGACATAGTAATTTCTTGTTAAATTTAATTCTGGTGGCTACCAAAAAAAGCAATTACTAGAAAATGGAAGTCAAAGTTTAAACCAGCCATATTTGAAATAGTGAGTATTGTAATAGAAATAAAAGAACAGGAAGTGGGATTTTTAGAAAAGGGTAGGAATAAATTACATAGAAAAAATGGAAATTGTGGTAACAATGCCTGCAAAAAATGTTTTGGAGGAGGAACGAGGTTTAAGAGAAGGGAGGAAATGAACAATTTATCTAATGTTGCAACAATATATGTGAAATATAATGTTTGTAAATGTGAACTTGTTAATATGGTTTGATTACTTGTATATAAATGTAAGTTTGCCTATGTCACAAGTGATAATTCAATAAAGGTGTTAAAAAAGTTCTATTAATGTTGCCAAATGTCTGGCACACATTTACAAATCCACTCTGATCTAGATCTATCAAGTTTTGGCAACAGTCTTCCTAACCTTTTACTAATATAGACAAAAGTACTTCATAGTCATGGTTTAATATTGAAATCGGTCTATATGAGGCAGGATCTTTCCCCTCTTTAGGTAAAACTACCATAACCACTTTCTTCCAGGATACAAGTATTTTTCCTCCCTTTTAACATACTGTTAAATAATTTTTCCATATGCTTATTCGGGTCTTCTCCTGTACTTATAGAACTTAGTAGGTACATAATTTGACTGTGGTGACTTATTTCTTCTTAATCTATAAAGTTAAGTAAGTAGCAGGATAGCTGCCCTTGCTGGCCATTTTAAGCCTAGCCAATTTCCCCTTTATAATTAACTGTTGAACTCTTAACACTACCAGCTTTAGCAAACCCAGGCTTACCATGGAATCTCCCCCAAAATCCTACTCTAGTCACTCCATTCATCTGCTTTGTAAACATTTTCATAACATATCATGAAAAAAAATGTAACTCACAGAAGGCTTTTTCAAGGAGACTTTTGTCTAGAATTACTGTTTGTGCTATATAAGTTCCAGTGCCACTTTTTGGGAGAGAAAACTATACCTTCCACTTTAAAACGGGCTGGTGAATAAAGCAAAACTGATTTAGTAGATTTGCCCGTAAGCCACATAAACTTAAAAAAGCACACTGGGAAGATGAAACTTTAGTTAGAGTAGCAGCGATGTTTCTCTTACTTCTTAATCCTATTAAGGATTAAAAAATGATCTCTTATATACAGTAAGTGAAGACAGGAAGGAAAGAAGGAAATTCTACATCAGTAGGGCAGGACACTAGTTCATCATAGGTAAGTACTAGGCTAGCTGCTACTGGGGGCCATTTTAGGCCTAGTTAATTTTCTTCAAAGATGAAAATAAAACCCTATAGCTTGTGTCTGTGAGGTAAACACCTTACCCGCTATGGCAGCCCCCATCAATAGTGATGTAGTTAGCCCATAGTCACATGTTAGAAGGTATCCTGAGGATGGGCAAAACTAAGACAAAAGTGTTAGCCAGATTTTACTGGATAGACATAATGAAAAAAAAAATAGAAAATTTCAGTTTCTTGTTTAAAATGTCAAAAATTCATACCGCCTCTTGAATTTAAGACTGTATTGATCCTAGTGCTCATTACAGAAGTATCATTTGAGAGCACTGCTATGGATTTTGTGGGACCACTAATCAAATCTAGCAATGGATATCAATGCATGTTAATAATGCATTGACTATGCTACAAAATTTCCAAAAGCTGTACCATTATGCAATGCTACTGACAAGGCCATTGCCAGAGAAATGGCACTGTTATTCTATATGGCAGGTAACTTTAAAGATACTTACTAACCAAGGCATGCCCTTTATGACAAGAGTATCACCTTAGCTGTGCCAAAGTTTTAAGATTAAGCAGCTAAAAATATCAGCAGACTGATGATTTAGTAGACAGGTTCAATAAAACACTGCAATTCTTGTTAGAAAATACATTAATGAAGATAGGAAGAAATGGGAACAGTTGTTACCATACCTGATGTTCATGATAAGATGGGTGCCACAAGCTTCATCTGGTTTTACCCAGTATGAACTATTTTATGGAAGGCATCCCAGATGTCTGCTTGATATTGCTAAAGAGATTTGAGAAGAAGAGAAAACACTAAAAGTGTTACAGAACATTGTGTTAGTTGACAGGACATACTAAACCTTATTCTGCCCATACAAAAAAAGCACTTGCAGAAAGCCCAGGAAATGGCATAATGGTTAAAATGTTTACCTTACAAACATAAGGTGAGGGCTTTGATTTTCAAACAGGATAGTTGTTTAGGCTTAAAATGACTCTCAAAGGCAGTTAAACCAGTACTGATCGATTAATTTAACCTGTGGAGATCAGGTACTAGTATTAGTAAGACTGATGTTGATTTGTCAAAGGCAGTTTCTGCAAAATCAAATAAAAGTAGTTCACTGAAACCACATTCAGTGAACATTAAAAAGAAAATTCCCTTGTTGGAGAGACTCCTCACACTACCTGAAATTACACACACACACACACACACACACATACATATATGTGTATATATATATATGTATATATATATATATATATATACACAAATATATGTATACCAACTTCGAGGTCACACAACAGTGGAGAAAAGGGCACTCTCCATTGCCAATGAAAGTGGTTTCAGTGAACCGAATTTGATTTCCATTTACAGAAACTGCCTTCAATAAGATTGCAAGCTTTTGCATTAGTACTCTGCATGGAGAACAAATTTCTGGGCAAGTGGCAAGGCACCTTTGAAGTCATTGAAAGGTTAAATGTAGTGACCTGCAAGGTTAGGCAACCAGAAGGTAGAAACAGCACATCTATTACATTAATATAGTAAAGCCAAAATAAGAAGGAGAAAGTTTTGTGGTTAGCTTGCAATCTGAAATTCATTCAGAAGGGAACATATAATCTCTGCCTGAGGTAGAATTAGAGGCATCCTTGTTGAAAATACTAAATTAGGAAATAAGAGAATGGCTATTAAGAAACAAAAGAGCATTCTCAGAAATGACTGGGAAAACTAAACTGATAGAATATAACATAGACCACACCTGGCTTCATACCTCTCAACTGTCCAGATTTTGGCAGAATGTTCAGATTTTTGCCTCTTAGTTTTGGTCTGTCCTTATAAAATTTTTGGTTTTCTGGATGTTTGTGGCAAATCAGTGAGGACTGAATTTACTAAATAATGACATGCATTTGAGTTTCAGACTTTATATGCTTCAGAAAATGCATGGTAACACAAGACCTTTTATTCTAGCAACTTTTTAAGTTTGTAAGAACAATATTTAAAATTTGTCCATATTTTTCGGGCTTTGTCCCCTTATTATTTTTCGCTTTGCTCAGATTTTTTGTGCTAAGAGCTATGCCTGGCTTGAAGGTTAGACCTGGGACCTTAAACAGTATCATAGTTACAGAAGCAATTATTAAAATATGTTCAACACATGATAAGATTATGAGGAAGGGAAGAGTCACAGAATGAGTGCAACTGCACAATTGTGCAAATTCCTAAACCCGATGGAAATGTCAGGTTCTGTAATAACTTTATAAAACTGAATAGCATTTCAAAGACTGATAGCTATTATATGACCAGAACTGACAACTTGGTAGAGAACTTAAGAAAAGCAGCACACATAACAACAATACACTTAAGGATTATCGACAAATACTGATTCCCCCTCTGCTAAGAAAAAAAAAACTTTTTTAACCCCTGAATGTTTATTTCATTTCACAGTGCTACAATTTGGCCTACACAGGACTCAGACAACTTTCAGAGACTGATAGATAAAATGCTAAAACTTCACTCACAATATGCTACTGCATAACTAGATGACATAGTTATCCATTAAGAGGCAGTGTCAGTAGCTGGCTTTTGTGGTGCTTGGGGCCACTTCCTGATGTAGTGTCCTCATGCTCTCAATATGAGAGCAAACAAAAAAGATCCTTCCAATTTGGCATTCCTCAACAATAGAGGAGTGCCCAACACTCACACCTGTCCTAAGGACACTCTCTACTTGAAAGGAAAAAAAAAGTCAATTTGATCTGATGCTCATCAATATTAGAGGAGAACCAGGTCCTAATGCCCATCCTTGCCCTGATGCTCTCTATGGGAGAGCTAACCAAAAAAAAAAAAATTGGAGCTGCTGAGTGCTGATCGTGCCCCCTAATATAATGTGCCCAGGGTGACTGTCCCCTTTGCCCCACTTTAGCTGAACTACTTTTCAGAGGACTTGGAAAGTGAGAATCTGCAAGACTGGCAAGCTTGACCATGAATGCTAAAATTAGTAAATTGGGCATAGTATACACCAAATCAAATATTTGGAATATCGTATAGGAAAAGAGGTGGCAAGACCACAGCTATAGAAAAATGAAGCCTATAACAGCTGACTTACACCCTCCATTTAAAACAAGTGAAGGCTTTCCTTTGACTAGCTGGGTATTACAGAAAATGTGTATCTAACTTTGTAGATATCATGAAAGAAGAGCTCATATCAAGGTGCAATGAGTTCTTGAAGAAAATAGAAAATTGAATTAATATTTATTTATTTCTTTGTTTGTTTTTGTCTACTGGGAAGGTCCGACTGGGTTTGGGGGGATGTATATTATATGCTTGAAGAGACTTCTCTTCGAACATATAATCATTGACACCTAAAGAGTGAACCATCTAAAGTGCGAATGGCGGTGTCCTCAAATTTTTTCCTCTGGAAAAATTCGGTTGGCTGTTATTAGGAATTGCCCTTTTCCCCAACGTAGAGCAATCTTGGAGTTGGTGTATTTAGTTAGGGGATGTGTGGGGCGAACCCCCCCTTTTGAGTAGGGTTTTGAAGTTTGTGTTTTTTGTGTACGGCCCCATGAATTTTTTCCTCAGGAAAAAATTAATGGATGTGGCCGTTCGCGCTTTAGAGTGTTTGCTTTTTAGGTGCCGATGATTATGTGTTTGAAGAAAAGTCTCTTTGAGCATGTAGTATAGACCCAGGTTTTGGTGTCCATTTTCAGTGCAGGCCTGAGAAGAAATGCTTCAGGTTACATACAAGCAAAAAGTACAAGAGACAGTAATATATATGCATGAAGTGATTACGTGGTTGATTATATAAAATATTTATAAAATGTTTTCTGAACCAGTGTTATTGAGTCCTGCTTTTTATTAAGTAATTTAGTTTTTATATGGTTGCTTAGCTGTGAAGTGAGCCTTTTATTTACTACTGCCTGTTGGGTAGACACTTTAACCTAGTAGCAGATCATGCCCTATTACAAAGGCTGAATTAAACAGCTAATACTAGCTGAATAAAAAAAAAAAACAGAAAAAAAAGAAATGTGAACTATTAAAACAGCACTTACAAATTGGATCTGTCTAAAATCCTGCAAAATGATACTGTTACAATTCTGCATGGAATTTGCCAGCATATTTGGTAAACAGGACAGTGGTCATTGTAACAAGTTCTTGGGGGATTTCAGGTCAAATTATTTGCCTTCAGAGGAATCTGTATGTGTAATAAGAACCAGCCATTAGAACTGAATGTGGAATAACTGAAGACTGGAAAAGGAGTACAACATGAATGTATACTGTCACCCCATTTTTTCAATTTATATGCTGAATATATCATGTGAAATACTGGGTTAGATGGCTCAGATGATGGAAACAAAATTGCTGGGAGAAATATTAACAACTTTATATATGAAGATGATACCACCACTCTAATGACTTAAAATGAAGAAGTGCTGAGGTGCCTGTTGAAGTAAAAGTAGAAAGTACAAAACTTGGCATGTTTATTTTCATCAAAACAAATAAAATAATGTAATATAGTCAATTCAGTTATTTAAAATACATAGGGAAGAAATGGAAGCAGGGGCAGATTTAATTTTCCTGGGTTCAAAGATCTCTACAGATTGTGATCGCAGCTATGAAAGTAAAAGGCACTTGCTTTGTAAGAAAGGCTATGGCAAATCTGGGTAAGATTTTAAAGAGCAAAGACATCACTTTGTCAACAAAAGCCTGCATAGTGAATGCTATGATTTTCCCAGTAATAATACATGATTGTGAGAACTGAATTATAAGTAAGGTTATGCAGAGAAAAAAATGGATGCATATTTGCAAACATGTAACATATTGCAGGGTTAGTATAAGAGTCAATCAGAGGAGGTTAGAAAAGCCTGGGAAGTGAGACTGAAAAAGCAATTCACAATAGAACAATAGGAAGGACATGTGTATGGTTCCCAGTTGTGCAACAAAGTCCAAAAGATTTAGGATCTTTGATGGAAGTATTTGCACAGGTATTTTTATACCCCAAGGAAACTTCAAAAATTTTTTCTCAGGTAGCTATCAAATGTTGGAGGAGTAAAGAGGGAGAAAAAAGTAACCTGGAACATACGTTTTGGGAATGTAATGAGCTGTTAGATTTTAAAAACTCTGTAAAGAGAACTCTGTCAGAATTACTGGGTGAATAAATGAGTGTAACTAAGGAAATAATTATTTTGCAATGAGACACATGGTCTGAATTGCCTAGACATAGTAAGGTCTTATTAAGTTTATTCCATTTGCTATCAAGAAAGAAATTGCTAGAAAATGGAAATCAAAGTCAAAACAAACTGTATTCAAAGTATTGAATATATAAAAGACATAAAAGAGCTGGAAGAAGGATCTTTAGAAAATGGAAGCTGCAAATAACAGAAACAAATGAAAATTGAGGGAACTATACATGCAGAATAATGTTCAGGAGAAGGAGGAGGAGTGAGGTTTAAGAGAAGGGAGGGATTTAGCAATATATGATATGTTGGATTGATAACAGTTTTGAATAAAGAAAAAAGATATACGATGTATAATGTATGTAAATGGAAAACATTTTAATAATGACTTGTTTTCATTTCTGTTAATGTATGTTCACCTACGTCTTTTTTCTTTAAACAAAAAACATCATTATTAAATTATCACTTATGGCATAGGCAATTATACATTTATATAAATGAAAACAAACCATATTGAAATAACCTTAGTTGCAAACATCATACATCACAAACTGTACTGACGTAATTTTAGTTGCAAACAATGTACATCACTTATAATCTACCCAAGCACTGCCAATCAAACATTACATTGCTCATTTAAATCTTGCCTTCGTTTAAACCTCATTCCTCACCTGTATGACATTTTCCATAGTTCTTATTTTTTTCTACGTAATTTGTTCCTACCCTTTTCTAAAGATCCCAGATGCAGTTTTTTATCTCTGTTACTATATTCACTACTTCTAGTACAGCTGGTTTAGACTTTGATTTCCATTTTGTAGTAATTGCTTTTTTGGCATACACAAAAATTAGACTCAGCAAGGCCTTACTATGTTTAGACAATTCCAATTCTTTATCATAGCTCAGAAAAATCATTTCTCTAGATAGACCAATTTTGCTCACCCAGCATCTCTGATAGAGTAGCCTGTAGGGAATCTTTAAAATCTGCCAACACATTACACTCCCAGAAAACATGTTCCCAATTACCTCTTTCTTCCCCATCACACCACCAGCATTTGCTGTCTACCTGAGTAAAAATTCCCTGGAGTGTACTTGGGGTATAAAAATACCTATGTAAACATTCCCAAGCAAAAATCCTAAATCTTCTAGATTTTGTTGCATATTTAGGAGACATACATATATCCCACCATTCCTTCTTTGTGCATTGCTTATCCAGTCTTCCTAATCCTTTCTAACCTCCTCTGATTGATTCTTATAGTTATCATGCAGTATTTTATATGTTGTACTAACTATTCCTTTTTAAATGGCAGCTGCTGTTCCAGATTCTACTAAAAACTCTATCAGTGCTGGTCATTCATTTAGGACCCCCTATTTCTTTATATTTGCCTATACTCCGTTATCAGTCCTTGATAGGAAGGCAATCTCTAATGTGCAGTCCAAATAAATTCTGTCATCTTTCCCTTCTATTACATTTCCTTCTCTAGTTATTTGCTCCCAATACCTTGGTTCATTTGCCAATTTTCTCTAATAAATTCCCACCCCCTCTTGCCTATTGTCTGTATCCCTAATTGCAGTCATTCCTATTGACAGAATCTTCTTTCTCAATTCCGTTGTTGCCTTAGTTCTTAGAATACTTTCTGCTAATTTAAGAATATAATATTCTGGATGATTATTTTTATTCTTCTTAAAGATCTGCATCTGAAATTCCAGTCTCTCCTTGTTTCTTGAGCTTCACTCTGTTTCACCATCATCCTTTTCCACTTTGAATTATAGTTTTCTGCTTGTGCTATGCAAATACCCCTTCAAAGTGAGTAATCCCAATCCACCTTGTACTATTGGAAGAATCAGCTTATCCATCTTGACTCTTGTCGTTTTCCCCTCCCAGATAAAATCATTCAGCTCTTTATTAATTGCTATCCATAACTTCTCCTCTGGTTGATAAAAATCTATCTGACCTGTGTATAAGACTACAAAGACTAAAAACATTTTAACTGCTTGCATCTTACTATCCATATCCATATAACACAGATTCCAGTTTATCAGTTTTTGTATTATCTTTGGTTTAGTCTCCTCCCACATATCCTTAGCGGCCACACCAGAATCATTTTTAATCCATACTCCTAAGTATTTCATGTGGATATCACTGAACCAGTTTGTGTGCAGGTACGTAATTTCAGCTATTGCCATTATTTTAGCTTCATTAATTTTGTATCCCAAAACAAATATGTTGAAACTGTCTCAGAATGTTCCATAACATTGAAATGTCCTTTTCTGGTTTTATCGGGTATAAAATAATATCATCTGTAAAAAGAGCCAGTTTTTCTTGACTACTATACCAATTATATCCTTGAATTTCTGAGTCCCTTATTTTCTTTGCCAATGCTTCTAAATATAATGTGAACAATAAAGGGGAGAGATCCCTACCTGGTTTCTCTGCTCAAGAAGAAATTATCAGTGAGGATCCCACCCAATTTAATTTTTACCTCCGTTCCCTCATACATCCTCCTAATCAACCCTTTAATTTTGTCAGATAATGCAAATGCTTCCTTTGCCCTGGTCATAAAGTCCCGGCTTACTCTGTCAAATCATTTGCCCACATCAAGACCAACCAATAACAGTGGTATTTTCTTACATTTTGCTTTCCTCTGTATCATCAATGTTCTGTTGATATATTGCAAAATATTTGCCTCCCCTCCACAAAACCACATAGGTCCATGCCTGTCAATTTTGGCATTACTTTTGCCATTCTTTTAGCCATTATAGACAGAAACACTTTATAGTCATGGTTTAGTATTAAAATGGGCCTGCATGTAGCTGGATCTGATGGGTCTTTACCTCCTTTAGGTATTACAACTACCACTGCTTTCTTCCGGGATGTTGGTACTTCTCCTCTTAAAATACTTTTAAACAAAACCTTCCAGATCTTTATCAATTTTTTCCTTCATAGGTTACAAGCTTCTACAGTAATACCATATATTCATGGGGGCTTTCCTGTTGATTGGTTATACATCACCATTTTTATCTCACCTCCTCCTATCCTGTTAGTAATTAAGCCTCATATACCTCTAACCTTGGTATATTTAATTCTTCCATAGACATTTTCATTTGTACATTTTCTTGATTTCCATATTTCTCTGCTTTATACAGACTTTCATAGAATTTCCATAATATTTCTAATACCTCTATAGGATCTCTTGTTATCTTCCTTGTTGTAGGCTCCCTAAGCTTGGCAACATCCCTTTCTACTTTTTGTTGCCTGAGTTGTTGTACTAAAAGTTTTTGTGTTCTAGAGTTATCATAAAACAGCTGCTTAACAGCAATCTTTCTAAACTCATGCATATTATCAAGGTAATCCCTTATTTTCTGTTTAGCATACTGCAGGTGCTCCTCTTCTTGTTCTGTGAGATTTCCCATATTTGCAATACTTTAACATTTATCAGTCCCTCTAAATAATTCTTGTTACTTATTAATTATATCCCCATTTCTTTTATTTCCACCCTATTTTAAAATCTACTTTAATTTTATCCCACTCCATAGTTATATCTTCAGAAATAATTTCTATCTCATCTACTACCTCCTGAAAGAACCAGTGTCACATTTTATTTCATTACCCTGTGTTTTTATTTTAGCTATTATTGGTACATGATCTGAAATACTTATTGGGTGAATATCAAGGCTTTCAATTAAATACACATGTTCCTGTGAAATAGAAATACTGTCTAGCCTAGCCCAGTTTTTGTGTCTTGGGGAATAATATGTAAATTAACTTCAAACTCCTAGTACTGAATTCACATATTCCATGCCAAATATTTTCATAAATTTCTTCAAGAATCTACCCTCCCCTGTTATATTTTCCCTTCTCAGCTCCTCAGACACATTGTCACTGCTGCAAATCAAATTCCAGTCCCCACCTTTAAATTATATTCCTTGCTGAAAGTTGATTATTTCTCCCAGAATTTTCTTAAGCTCCATTATAGCAGTTTTAGGTAGAATATAAATACTTGCCAGTGTAATCTTCCTCCCTTGCCAGTAATCCCTTAGTACTACCGATCTACCAGTATTTTCTTTTTTATCCTGTTCTATCACTATTGGAGCTTCTCTTGCAATTAATATAAGCACTTTTATTTTCCTTTGTCCCAGGTATTTTGCCGAAGGACCCTCCTGAAAACCTATCTTTATCAAATTCACATGTTCAGCTCTCTCCTATTGTGTCTCCTGTAGCATAGCTATTTGCGCTCTACTTTTTTAATATAATTACTACTCTTTCTTTTTTGTATTTATCTGTGAGACCATTGACATTTATAGACATTACAGAAAGCATCATTATTTTAAAAGGTTATTACTCCCACCTTTTATGCGTAACAGCTTTTTTGTTAAGTGTCTAGTTCCAGCTTTTGTGTTACATGCATACAGTGTTTGGCAGGTTGATCTTTTATAAAGTTGTTTCTTGTCATATCTATTTCAGCCTATATCATAGCTTACAAAACTTTTTGTTTTATTAAAAGCCCTCAAAAAAAAACAGATCTCCAGTACCCCACTAAAATCTAGTAACTTAATAATAACACACAAAATAATGTACATATTCAAATATTGAAGTTTTACCCTCCTAATAGGAACACGAGTGCCAAACCGACAGCTATAGTAACAGACTTGGATTAACCTAAAGGAAAGAATATCCACATTAAGACACATGGTACAGCCTGTGCTTCGACTAAGTGCTGTCTGGTTTTGTCTTATATTTATAGCTCTCCCAGCTGGGAAAGCACTTGAATGCTTTCAGAAAACATTATCTCCTAGCCATTTCTCTTTATCAGATTATCCCATGGAGATATGAGGACCAGATAAAGAGTTGCTACCAAGTATGCATTTATTTGCTAGAAAAAAAGCTTTATAATGTTCAGTGTTCTTTTTCATTTATTTGCTTTCTCTTAAAACGTGTTATTAGATCAGACTAAGAGCCTTAAGCCAGTCATTCCACTATGCAAGAATGAGCAAAAGTACATACATTTTTCTTTTGTCATGCTCTTTTGACAGACTTTCCTTTTCTTCCTACATTGCAGTACCTACATTTCATAAAACTGAACAAGGAGAAAGAGAAAAGAAAGGAGAAAAAGTATCCTCATTACACTTAAAAATAACTGAGAAAACTTTATAGCATGCAAAGAAAATCATGCGCTATAAAATATTGCTTTTAAGATAAAAAATGTGTTTTACTTACAGTTAACTTTTTCCCTCCTCATCTCCTCTCCTAGGTATTTTTCAAAACATTAATGATGTGAGTAGGGGATATACTTTAGAGTCCCTACAAGCTTAATAAGTCCAAAAAAGTCCAATATTTTCAGATTTTCTTGTTCTGTCATGTTTCACAAATACAATTATCTCTTTATAATTCCACATTTGTCAATTTCAAAGTTACTGGTTTTATTTCTGTTCAACTTCATCTCCCAAATCCTGTCTCTGCTTCATTTCCAACATACTCTTGATTGTTCTAGTTAACTCTTGTGCTTTTTTTCCTTTTCTCAAGCATTTTCCATTGGAACATTGGAAGACATTTCACTGGCACAGTCTCTCTCTCTCTGTTTATTACCAGAAGAACAAGAAGCAGACTTTCCTTCTGTTTCACAGCTCGTTTGTATTGGACAAAGTTTTGTATTTCCTCCTTTGTATGTACTGCATCAAAATAATTTTGCCCTCTAGGAAAGAATACTTTGAAGAAAGCTGGGTACAGCAATTTGAATCTCACACCTGGTTCTCAACATGCCCTGAATAGTGGAATAAATGTACTTCTCTTCTGCCTGCTATAGAGTGAGTAATCATTCTCCACAAGCACTCTGCTGTCTCCCACTTCTGCCAGTTTTATAAGAATCAACTCCTTCTGCTGATAGGATTGCATCTTTACTATTAAAGGTCTAGGTTACTTTCTCATGCCAGGTTTGGAGCATACAAATGATATGCCCTTTCAGTTAACAACTCCTACTGTGGATTATGACTCGAGTTGTTTATTTGTGCTTTTATAAAATTAATACAGTCTATTTCTTCCAGCTTCTCTGGTACAGCAGAAAAATTCAGGTTTTCCCTACATGCTCAGTCCTTTAATACTGTTATTTTTTTAAACATCTCTTCTTGAGCAGTCTCATATTCAGACAGCCATTTCTTCATTTCTGTCTTTGATTTTTGCAGTTTTATCACCTCATTTGAATATATCTTTAAAGCATCTTCCATTTTTTCCAGCCTTTTATTATTTGAGTTGATAAACTCCATCATTGTTTCATTTAATTTAATTAGGTCTGTGTGCAGTTGCCTTTTACTTTCCTCTATGTTACTGGAAGTCATATCTTGAGCTTGCACTGCTTTTTGCTGAACAGCTACTGTACTCTTCCTAATCTGCATTTTTTTCTTCACCTTTTGTAGCTGAGTTTCTTTCAGGTCCTCTGTATTTCTTTTTCCTGGCATCCAGGCAGTGCACTTACTTGCCATTTACTGAAATTTACCTAGAAATATAGGTCCATTGGATTTCTCTGCTGGGTTTCTGTTTTCATACTGGGAGAGTTAGAATTAAGCTGTTACTTATGTAACTCATTGTGCAGCCATCTTGGAAGGCATTCACCTATGTCTTAAATGATAATTTAATAAAGATTTTAAAAAAATATCTCGCTCAACAGTCTGGTAAACCAGATAAGGATCTGCTTAAATATGGAGATAAATGCTACATCAAAAAGACCAGTAAGAAATGCTGCCCCCTGCATATATTCCCAAAGAGGAATGTAACAATGGAAGGACAAAAGACAGCAACAGAACTAATCAGATGCAAAGCCCATGTGGAAAATTAAGTGAGGAGGAGGATAAAGCCAGCTCAAAATCCAAGTTAGAAGGGGACTGCCAAGATTGCTACACACTGCTCAACAGCATAATTACAACTCTCCTAGTAAAACAAACTTTGAAATAAAACCCTGCTTTATTGTCAGCGTCAGTAAAATTTGGTTACTGTCTAGTAAGTATACTGCCTGGATTCCAACAAAGGTGAAATTTAGAGAACCTGAAAGAAAATCAGCCAGGTAAGGTAAAGAGAAAACAATGGCTGGGAAAAAATCCTCCGGCCATTCAGCAAAAAGCAGTTCAAGTTTCAACTTTTTTTTACAAAAGATTGCTTCTAGCAATTAGAGAAAAAAATAAATCATATGTACTCAAGGGTGATTAAAATAAACAAAACACTGAAGGAGTATATCAACTCAAATAACAAAATGCTATAAAAATAGAATAAGCTTCAACCAGTTTTTATAATGAAGTGATAAAACGGCAAAAATTAGACATTGAAATGAAAAAAAGAGTGGCTGAGTATGAGACTTCTCAAGAAGAGCTCTTTCAAAAAAATGGCAGAGTTAGAAGTTAGAGAGAGCAGAGAAAACCTGAGATTTTCTGTTGTACCAGAGAAACTGGAAAGAACAGACTATTAATTTTCTGAAAGCACTGATAATCAACTGGACTGGTATTTCACAGCAGGATTTGTTAATTCAAAGGGCACATCAATTGTATGCTATAAACCTGGCCATGAGAAAACAGCCAAGGCCTGTATTAATAAAGAGGCAATCATGCAACCAGAAAGAGTTGATCCTGACAAACTGTGGCAGAAAAAAAAGTATTAAAACTGAATAAGGCAGAGTGTTTGTAGAAATCTGTGCACCCAGCAAATGTATCCCAGTAGTCAGGGAATGTTGAGAGGCAGGTGTGAGATTTAAGCTGCTGTATCCTGCTGTGTCTTCAGACTATATATATATATATATATATATATATATATATATATATATATATATATATGGGTTCACTTCAATTCACTGAACTTTCAATTCACTGACTTTCATTTCACTGACACCATTTCACTGAAATTCATTTCACTGAAACTTTATTTCACTGAAAGTTCATTTCACTGACAACTATTATTACAAAGTAAATGGAATATGCCCCCTTCCCCACTGTAGTGCGACCCTGGAGTTAGAATATATAGTTAGGGGGGTGTGGGGGGCAGAGCCCCCCACATCGGGGGGTGTGGGGGGGCGCAGCCCCCCACTTACTTTTCTTTTACTAAGCAATATTATATCAAAATGTAAGAATATCATATGAAATGAAGTGGGGGGCTGCGCCCCCCACACCCCCCTAACTATATATTCTAACTCCAGGGTCGCACTACAGTGGGGAAGGGGGCATATTCCATTTTATTGCTAATAATAGTTGTCAGTGAAATGAACTTTCAGTGAAATGGTGTCAGTGAAATGAAAGTCAGTGAATTGAAAGTTCAGTGAATTGAAGTGAACCCATATATATATATATATATGTATATATATATATATATATATATATATATATATATATATATATATGGGTCCACTTCTTAATCCCTACTCTCAAAATCTCAAAATTCAAAATACTGAAACCAAAATCCCTAAAGCTCAAAATCCCTAAAAACTCAAAATACCGAAAAAAACACAGTACAGCAACACTACCTATATTTCAGCAGAACCACATACAAAAACATATTACACTTCAAGTATAGGCAGGGGGGCAATCAACTCTAAGACTGCACTTTGGTGTAGTGAAGTGCAATCTCGGAGTTGATATATTCAAGTAGCAGGGGGTGTGGGGGGCACAGGGGGGCTTGCCCCCCTGCAATATGGTTTGTGTTTTATTTGTTTTAGTATGTACTTGTGGTGTAATATGGTAAGTGTTGGTATCCTGTGTGTTTTCAGTATTTTGAGTTTCAGTATTTTGAGTTTTCGAGATGTTGAGATTAGGGATTTAGAAGGGGACCCATATATATATATATATATATTGGAGGAGCAAAGTGATTTTGGTTGTAGAATAGGCTAAGGGAGAAATAAAAAAGTGTATGCAATAAAAAGGGAGCCAGCAAAGAGAAGGGGACTCTCATTCTTCTGACAATAAAGCTCATAGAGAGACTTTGCCAGTGAAACCTTTTCCAATATTCCAAAGGAGAATGCTTGAGAGACAGAAAAAAACAATGAAGTTGACTAGAAGAATAAAGAGTACCTTGTACTTAAACCAGATTCTGGTGTTGGGAGATGGAGATGAACAGGAATAAGACCAACAACACTGAAATTTGTGAATAAATGGGAGACTATAAATCATCTTATCACATTTGTGAAGTATGGCTTTGCAAAAAAAAGTGTCTGATTCCAGAGAACAGGTGCAATGTATGTGCATGTAACGAGTCTAGTTACGTCAGGGAATCTGCAGCTGCCCCTCACATGCTAGATTGAGGGAATAGAGCAGAGTACAAGGCAACCAAATCTTCAGATAGGCAAGCACCAGAATGGATTTTGATGTTTAAAAAAAAAAAAAATTCTATGTTTATCAGCCTCCATGTCCAGCAGTTCAAGATTGGACAAGATGATTGGAATTGGAGGTACAAATCTGTAGTCAGGTCACCAACGTCTGCAGCTGCTGGATGTGAGCAAGACTGAGTTCAAACATAATGGTACAGACTATTGCTGTAATCCAGGGTGGGAGAAATCAATGCATGAAGTACTACTGCTTATTCTGAAAAGGTATTGGGTGCTTAATCCAGGAGCTACAGAATTATTTGGATGAAAATAAGTTGTTTTAGCAGCAACTATCACATGGTTAGTTTGTTATATTGTGCTAAGATCATGCCCCATTTTTGCACCCTTGTCACAAGCTACAGCATATTCTCATTATTAAAAAAAGGAAAATAGGAAGTGGGATTGGACAGAGCATGCAAAATTTGAAGAGGAGTGCATGAGTATTACTTCTGTCTTCAGTGGATTGATTCTGACTAAACGTTTTGCAGTGCATTGATATGGATACTCCAAGCATTATTCAAAGATGGTGAAGCCAGAAACTCGTTCTTGGTAAAATTATGGGTATAGCAGAATATCCTCAACATAATGGTTATATGTATGTCTTTCTGCTGAATCGCTTATTTAAGTGAAAACCTATATATTGAACAAAGAAGGGCCAAGGTTAAAGCCCTGAGGAATCGTGCAGTTCAGCAGATGGGTTATGGATGAAGTAACACCAGACACAACCCCCTGAAAGTGCCCATAGAAATAAGAGACAAACCCTTTGTGGACTGCGACATGTAAATCACAGTGAGAATTTGATTTCATTACAAATTCCATGATTTCAGATAGGGCAGATAAGTAAAAGAAGGCAAGAGTTGGTTATAACCTTTGAAATTATACCTTTACATCTTGACCTTCCCAAAGCTTTCAACACCATCCCCCATTCTGGAATTATAGCAAAACTCACTAAACTACGTATAAATCCCTATGTCACAAGATGGGTTGCCAACTGGCTCAGTGACAGAACCCACACTGTAAAAGTTGCAGACTCCAAATCTGACTTCAAACCAGTGACAAGTGGAGTACCACAGGGTTCAGTCCTGGGATCTCTGCGGTTTATCTACTTCTCTGAAGTACAGGCTAACAAAGTTCGCAGATGATGGCAAATTAGGAGCCATAGTCCAGTCCCCAAATGATGTGGACATCCTACAGAAGGGCCTCACTGAGACAGATGCCTGGTGTCAGAGGCATGGCCTGAAGCTCAATGCCAGAAAGTGCATGGTCATCCCCTTTGGTAAAAACTCTGTAACCATGAACTACCACATAAATGGCAATCTACTTAATGCCAAATGTGTGATAAGAGGCCTTGGGACCCAGGTGGACAGTCAGAAAATCTTTCTATGTGGCACACATCACAAAAGGGTTCTCATCCAGGAAAAAAAAGGTCATTGTTCTCCTCTACTCGGCACTCATTAGACCCATTATAGAGTACAACACCCCTTTTGGAATGTACCTCACAAGACATTTGCAGCAGCTGGAAAGGCCACAGAAGTACCTCACAAAGATGATTACTGGCCTCAAACAGATGCCCTACACTGACCATCTCAAAAAAACTCCAGCTTTACTCTGTAGCATATCACCTGCTCCGATGAGATCTCTGCCTAACATATAAAGCTATGTTAAACCCAGAGCTGTTGGACATGCTCCACTTAAAGAAATCCCAATCCCTCCAAGCAACATGCTCCAATGACCTAAACCTTGTCGCCACAAAAGGACATACTGGAGGGATAGATTCCTGTCCCAGAGACTTCCCCTACTCTGGAACAAGCTACCAATCTATGTCAAGTAAAGTTCCTCATTAGCACGCTTCCAAGAAAAATCTTGAGTAGATGGGAAATAGGAAATACACCCGAGGGATCACTTCTGTGGCTCTACTTGACAGGGGCACAGGAAATTAACTTTCTTGGGTGGCATAAGCCAGGGAACTTTGTTGGCTAGACTTACTTAGGCCCTTGCGCCAATAGCCTAGTAACTACCTAAAAATACTGGACTTTTGTTGACTTCGTTAAACTTGTGGGTAGACTATAAAGCATTTCCTCACTTTATGCAATTAATGATTAGAATGACACTAAATGGGAAAAATATTTGTATAAAACATTTCATGATATAAACTGTATGTTATATACAGTAAAGTAGTTTTGTGTAGTATGTAGTCAGGGGTATTTAAAATGCATGGGAAGTTTTTTCAGTGATGAATGTGTTAAAGATATTAAAGTAAACAAACACTTTTTAGTTTTCTTTAATATCAAGAGAAGAAAGGCTGGACAAAAGCAAGTTTAATGTTAATATGCTGTGTCTTAGGCTGCTGAGGTGGGGGTGTAAAAGTGCACTGATTATATTATATGTAGATTTAAGATATTTTCTCTTCTTTTTTACAAAGGTGAATGTTTGGATTAATGCCCTTGGCCTAAAGTATAAACAAGTGTTTTTTTTTCTTTTTTTTGTAAGCAAGTAGGCTTGGAAAATAAGACAAAAGTTGTCAAATGTTTGAGAAATCAAAACTTTACCCCCCAGTCTGGCCAATGTCCTTTATGGACAGAGACCACCAGTAAGAAAAATATTATCCTACCAGCCCCCTACAAATCCTTAGTTACCTCCCTATTAACATACCCACATAGATGGTCACAATACTAGCGACCCAAATGGTTTGGGATGCACACCTAGGCTTGTAATGGCCCTAGTGGTTTTAGCCTAATAACAACCTATGAACCTATGAAAAAAAATCATGAAAGCCATGAAAAAATGCTAAGTTCCATACACCTGTACAGATAGTAGCTTGCTTTTTTCCATAAGCAAATATTATGTGTGAGTCAATCACCATCTGATCATGGCATTCCTTCCTCTGCAGGCTCTGGCTCACCATTTACTCTTCCCTTCACTCCTCACTCAATCTCTCAGACCTGTTACAACATGCTTAACTACTTAATTTCATCTCTACTCCAAATACATATCCAACTGACTTACACCTAGCTTCGTCCCACTACCACATATACTACTCACTCAGTTTTCTCTCTTACTCCTCTAACTTCCCCTTCCATCCCATTATCCCTTCTAGCTTGTTCCACCTTTGTGTGGAGCATCTGCTTTATATCTGTTTGAGTTTAGTGCAATATTTGTATATAAGATTTAGGTTTATGAGTTTACAACATTATCCTTTTGAGTTTAGTACTATCTGTATATACATTCTACCTTTATTCCTAGCCTCTAGCTAGATATTGGTATATCTGTTCATTATTATGTTTCATATTGTATGTATTTCTAATGTTTGCTGTAGTATGTATTATTTGCTATTGTATGTATATTCAATTGTTCTTCATGTACTCTGGTACTCCTTTATTGTTCTGTGGAGCTTTTCTCCCCAGGCTTCTGCTGAAAAAGGACCTGTGTCCAGTTGGAATTTCCTTGTAAACAAATGTAAATAAATAAATAAAACAAAATAAATAAGTCTGCAACTGAAGGCAGTTGGACATTCTGTTCTAAGAGGCATTTACAAAGATTAATTGCTGACTACTGTTAATTGGAGATGAGCTGTCTATAGGTGTCAGCAATTAATCTTTAGAGTTCTGAGCATCCTTTGTTGAGGTAAATGTAAAATGTAAAGGTACAATGGCAAGCAGTTCAGTGAAAAATAAAATTTGAAATTATAGGAAGTGAATAAGAGATACCAGCCTCCCTAGTAGCAATAATACTGTAATAAATTGAATATAACAGTGTACAATTTAATTTTATTTAAATGTAGCCAGTGCAGTTTTTCTTAGGGCTAAAAGGTAATGTTTTGAAAGTATACAAGCAGTTTTTCACATCTGGAAGAGTAAGGGAGATAAAAAGAGAACAGAAAGGAATCGATTTAAGTGGGAACACAGGCTGCCACATGCACTTTAGCATAGATAACCTCAATTTTAGGTTAGGTAATGCCTGTGGTTGCAACTGCTGATTGGGTTAAATTTCATTTTTGAATATGTACATAGTTTCATATGTTTGTTCTAAGTTAACAGGGGGTGTGAGAATTGTGAAAATGTATTTATTTATTTATTTTTTTGTTTGAGGGTTTTCATTAAAACAAAAAGTCTTGAAAAATGTGACATAGATTCAAATGGAGATAGGAAGAAAGAACTGTATAAACGTTCAACCTACCAAACATCAATGTGTACATTTAAAACAAAAGTTGGAATACACATTATAAAAACTTTCATGTATAAGTGGGAACAATAGCTTTTTATCATAATAGCTATAATATTTGTTTTATTTTGGAACTTAAATGGTCTTACAGATACAGACAAAGAGGAAAGAGTATTGAACTATAATAAGAAATGCACAGTGCTCATCTTTCAAGATGGCTGCACATTGATCAACAGCATAACTTTAGTTCTCCTAGTGTGAACACAGAAAATGAGACAAAGGAGTGCCATTGAAAATGTTTTTTGGTAAAATTCAGTCACTAATTAGTAAATACAATGCCTGGATGCCATGAAAGAAATAACTTGGAAATTGAAGGAAAATCAACCAGGAAAAAGGTAAAGAGAAAACACTAAATGGGAAGAATCCTGCAGTTGTGCAGCAAAAACAGTTCAAGCTACAGCTTTAGTACAATACATGTCTTCCAGTAATCTAGAGGGAAAAATAAATCAAATGTACTCAGAGGTGATTGAAATAAATGAAACATTAAAGAAACATATCAATTCAAACAAAAACAGGCTGGAAAAAATATAAGAAGCTTTAACTAGCCATTCAGATGAACTGAGACATCTGCAAAAATCAGAGGTTGACAAGACAAAGTTAGCTGAATATGAGGTTTCTCAAGAAGAAATGAGTTAGAGGACAGTGCCCAAAGAGAAAACCTGAGATTTGCTGATGTACCAGAGAAACTGGAAGGAGCAGACTGTATTAATTTTATGAAAGCAGAAATAGGCAACTGGACTGGTTTTCCACAGCAGAATTTGTTAACAGATAAGGCATATTGAGTGTTTGCTCAAAATCTGGCCATAAGATAGCAGCCAAGACCAATATTAATAAATGTGCATTCATACCAGCAGAAAGAGCTGATCCTGACAAAATTGTAGCAGAAGGGCAAATATTCTGTGTGGCATAGATGTCTGCAGCTGAGGGCAGCTGTGCATTGTTTTCTGAGTGAAATTTACAAAGATGCATTGCTGAGTACATTTCCATGGAGACAAGCCATCTGCAGGTATAAGCAGTCACACTTGAGAATTCTGAGTACTCTTTGCTGTAGAAAATGCAAAATTTAAAGGTACAGTGGCAAGCAGTTCAGTGAAACAAATACGTTTGAAATTATGGGAAGTGAATAAAATTTAATAACCTTCCTAGCAGCCTTAATACTTCAATGCAGTTATCAGAACAGTATACAATTTAGTTTTATTTATAGATAGCCAGTGCACTTTTTCTTAAGGCTAAAAGTTAATGTTTTCTGAAAGCATACAACCTATTTTTCATATCTGGGAAGGAAGAGAGATAAAGAGCAGACACCAATCAATGTAAGTGGTAGCACAGGCTATAACATGCACTTTAGCATGGATAACATAATTTTAGATTAGATAATGCCTGTAGGTGCAGCCATCAGTTTGGGCCAAGTATTCCCTTCTAGAGGGTTAAACTTCATCTTTTGAAGATGTACATAGTTTTGTGTGTTTGTTCCAAGTTAATAGGGGATGCAAGGTTTTGTATTTAGTTTTTTATATGATGGGTTTCATTAAAACAAAAGGTCTTGAAAAAGTTGACATAGGTTCAAATGGAGATGAATGAAGCAACTGTACAAAAGATCAGCCTACCAAACATTAGTATATGCATATAACACAAAAGCTGGATATACACATTCAAAAAAACTGTCATGTATAATAATTGGTAACAATAGCTTTTTATCATGATGGCTATGTGTCCATATTATCCTGGAATGTGAATGGCCTTACAGGTATAGATAAAAAGGAAAGAGTAATGAGTTATATTAAGAAATGCAGAGTACAAATAGGAATTCTGCAGGAGAGACATTTGGAAAGAAATGAACATGTGAATTCAACAAAGAGAGGATTTCAGAATGGATATTCAGCAGAATATCAGGGACAGAGGGAAAAGGGAGTAATTATACTTGATGGCAGTGGGGCTCCGATAGTAATAGACAAGGAAAAAATGTAAAATAGTGGATTTGTGGTAGTAAGGGGCTGTTTGCATGGGAGTATGATTGTAATGGCTTGCTTTTATTTTCCATAGAAAACTGTTATTATAGAGCTTAAGAAAATTTTGGGAGAAATAATCAGCTTTCAGCAGGGGATATTATTTATAGGTGGGGAGTGGAATTTGATTTACAATAGCGGGGATGTCTCGGGGGACCTAGAGGGACAATCTAACAAAAGAAAGTAAATTTCTGAAGAAATTTTTGAAAATATTTGGTATGGGAGATGTGAGTTCAATAGTAGGAACTAGGACATGATTTACATATTTTCTCCAAGATACAATAACTGGGCTAGAATAGATAGAAATTATATTTTACAGGAACATGTATATTTAATAATTGAAAGTTTCAACATATACCCAATGACAATTTTTGATCATGTACCAATAAAACTAAGATAACAATACAGGATAATGAAATAAAAATAAGACACTGATTCTTTCCCATCTACCTGACAAAAAGAGAGGACTTTAAGGAATGTCTATTGAAATTATTTGAGAGTTATTAGGGAAGATAGAAATATTTTCTGACGTTATAGCTAGTGACCAGGATAAATGAAATGGCGTTTAAAAATAGGGTCAAAATAAAAGAAAAATAGTTATTGTTGACAAGTAATTACTTAGAAGGGCTGGCAAAGTTTGAAGTATTTGAGAATAAGGATAATCTCACAAAATAAAAGAATGAGCAAATGCAGAATGCTAAAGAAAAAAATAAGGGAGTATCTGGATAATATGCATGAATTTAGAAAGACTGCATTTGAGCAACTATTCCTGACAACAACTCCAGAGCACAAAATCTTTTAGCACAATGACTTGGCAACAGAGCAGTGAAAGGGTTGTCATCAAACTTCAGAAACCTAAAAAAATATATATATGACCAGAGTTCCTGTACACGTTTTAGAGACATTCTAAAAATGTTATGAAGATTTGTATAAAGCAGAGAAATATGAAAATTAAGAAAGAGTGCAAAAAGAAATATTTATGGAAGACTTAATTATGCCAAGGTTAGAAGTAGACAAGGCTCAGCAACTAACAGTTAAGACAGGAGCTGATGAAATAAAAACAGCGATATATAATCAATCTTCCAGAAAGTCTTCAGGAATAAATGGCATTCCTATGGAAGTTTAGAAATGAAGAGGGAAGAAAGTAATAAAGAACTG